>NC_025996.2:54193722-54262118 GCF_000442705.2 Elaeis guineensis | reverse complement strand
TTGCACGAGCAGCTCGGTAAGGATGCGATCCTTAAGTCTTTGCCCAAGTCCTTCCTCCCCTTCCTTACTCATTTTGGATGACAAAGCCTGTAGTGAACTACCACGGCTGTTGGGGTTGCTGCAGAACTTTGAGAAGGACCACCAGCTCCAAAAAGAGTCGGTGAATGTTGTGGGAGGGTCTTCTTCTGGTCGTCGACCTTTTAGAAAGGAAAGAAGAACAAGAAGAAGAAGAATAAGAAGGTGCAGTCGCATACTGGGACGTCTGCATAGGGTCAGACCAAGAAGCGCAAGCCCGATCAGAGCCAGGCGGAGTGCTTCTTTTGCAAGAAGCAGGGGCACTGGAAGAGGAATTGTCCTCTATACATTGCGTCCCTGGACCCAACAGGCCGAAGAAGAAGCAAGGTAATATAACGATAACATGTTGCAACTTTTTCATTTGTGATACTACTGCCTGGGTATTGGATACCGGAAGCTCTTATCATATCTGTAATTCGATGCAGGGTCTGCAGGTCAGTAGGAGATTTGATGAAGGTGAGAGGTTCCTGAACATTGGTGATGGAAAGCAAAGTTCCAGTTCTAGCTTTAGGAATCATGAACCTTATAATCAATTCTCGTAATGTAATTTTGAGTGAATGTCACAATTGTCCAAGCTTTTTATTAAACATTATTTCTGTAGGCCTTTTGGCCATGTACGGTTATGAATTTTTAATAAAAGAAAATGTTTGCAATATCATTTTGAATGGTGTTACAATATTTGTTGGATAACTAAATAATAATTTACTTATATCACAGCCTGTTAATGTGGTTCAAACCTCTAGTAAATTCTAGAATAGATAATGTGTCAGAAGTCTACCTTTGGCACTGTAGGCTAGGTCATATCAATAAGAACAAGATAAATAGGTTGGCTCAAGAAGGAATTCTTGAAGTTGGTGATTATGAATCACTTCCAACCTGTGAGTCCTGTCTTCTTGGAAAGATGACCAAGTCACCTTTTACTGAAAAAGGTGAGCGAGCTAGTGAACTCTTGGGTCTGGTACATTCTGATGTATGTGGACCCATGAGCTCAAGTGCAAGAGGTAGATATTTCTACTTCATAACCTTCACAGATACCTATCAGGTATGGGTATGTCTACTTAATGAAGCATAAGTCGGAGTCATTTGAAATGTTCAAACTATTCTGAAATGAGGTAGAAAAATAAACTGAAAAGTGTATTAAAACTCTTCGATCTGATCGAAGAGGTGAAAACCTTTCCAATGAGTTTCTGACATATCTTGGGGAGAATAAATTTTCTCTCAGTGGACTCCTCTTGGAACACCACAGCATAATGGTGTGTCTGAAAGGAGGAATCAGACTTTGTTGGACATGGTTCGATCCATGATGGGGTTTGCTGGTCTGTCGATCTCCTCTGGAATATGCGCTCGAATCGATTGTTACTTCTAATAGGTTCGGTAAGTCTGTAATCAAACCATATGAGATATGGATAGACTAAGCCAATACTCTCGCACCTTAGGGTTTGGGGGTGTCCGGCTTATGTTAAAGTTTAATTACAGACAAGCTTGGACCTAGGTCTGACAAGTGTAATTTCATAGGGTACCCAAAAGAGACCAAAAGGATATTATTTCTACCTAGCTGATGAGCAAAAGGTGTTTGTCAGCCTTAAGGCAATCTTTTTGGAAAAAGAGTTCCTTGGTGAAGGGACTGTTGCCTCTAAGGTCGAACTTGAGAAAGTTCGGTAGGTGAAAAATGACAAATTGCTGAACCTGAATCGGATTTGGTTAGATCAGATCCGGAGCCCATTGTTCCTGCACCCTTAAGGCGGTTTGGTAGAGTACCACGTCAACCGAACAGATACTATGGTTTCTTGGTCTGGGACGGCGATCCTATTAAACTTGATGAAAATGATGAGGATCCGATCACCTACATGGATGCAATGCAGAGACCTGACTCTGAGAAATGGCTAGAGATCATGAAATCCGAAATGGAGTCCATGAAGGTCAACGATGTGTGGACATTGGTTGACCCACCTGAAGGAGTAAAACCCATAGGGTGTAAGTGGGTCTTCAAGAGGAAGAGAGGTGCAGACGGAAAGGTGGAGACCTATAAAACCCATCTGGTTGCCAAGGGATATCGTCAATGTTATGGTATAGACTATGATGAGATATTTTCTCCTGTGGTAATGCTCAAATCCATTCGGATTATGCTTGCGATAGCTGCCCATCTGGACTATGAAATCTGGCAGATGGATGTGAAGACAGCTTTCCTAAACGGAGAGCTGGACGAAGAGGTGTATATGATACAACCTGAAGGATTCACATCTACAGATGAGTCTAAGGTGTGCAAGCTATAGAGGTCCATTTATGGACTTAAGCAGGCATCCCGGAGTTGGAACATACATTTTGATAGAACAATCAAGACTATGACTTCATTAAGAATGGAGAAGAGCCCTACATTTATAAGTGGGCTAATGGTTCAGTAGTAGTATTTCTTGTATTGTATGTGGATGACATTCTCTTAATCGAGAATGATGTCCCTGATTACAGAGAATAAAGATTTGACTGTCATCACAGTTCTCTATGAAGGATTTGAGAGAAGCTTCCTACATCCTAGGGATGAAGATCTATAGGGATAGATCTAAAAGGTTGCTTGGCTTATCCCAATCCACGTACATTGATACTATGCTGAAGAGGTTCAGCATGGAGAATTCTAAGAAAGGCTATTACCGATAGGCCATGGAATTTTTTTCTCGAAGAGGGATTGTCCGACAACACCTCAAGAGAGAGAGCGTATGGATAGAATTTCATATGCTTCGATAGTGGAATCTATCATGTATGCCATGACATGTACACGATCAGATGTGGCATACTCACTAAGGGTAGTGAGTAGATACTAATCTGATCCAGAAGAGAATCACTGGAAGATTGTTAAAACCATCCTGAAATATTTAAGAAATACTAAGGACTAGTGGCTTATTTATGGTGAATCGGACTTGAGACTTATAGGGTTTACAGACTCTAGTTTTCAGTCTGATCATGATGAAGCAAGAGTGTGTCGGGATTTATTTTTACCCTTAATGGTGGGGCTGTCTGCTGGAAGAGTTTCAAGAAGCACACTGTGGCTGATTCAGTTTGCGAGGCAGAGTATGTCGCTGCATCAGATGCTGCCAAAAAATGATGTGGTTGAGAAAATTCATCACCGAGCTCGGAGTAGCACCCTCCCTTGTTGGTCCAGTTCTGCTCTACTGTGACAGCTCTGGAGCCATTGCTCAGGCGAAGGAACCGAAGGCACACAGTGGATGAAGCATATTCTGCACCGTACCATCTCATCCAGAAAATCATGGATCGAGGTGACGTCGACCTTCAGAAGATTGATGGAAAGGAGAACCTGGCTGACCCTTTCACTAAAGCCATTACGGTGAAGGAGTTTGACGACTTCAAGTCGAAGATGGGTATTAGATACTGCACCGATTGGCTTTAGGCCAAGTGGGAGATTGTTGGGAATAGTATCCTAAAGCCAATCGTCAGCCTGTTGATGGTTGTGCTTCTTTTTGTATTAGTATATGAATTATAAATTAATAAAAAATATTTTGATATTTTTCATCATAAATTATTTCATCTTCTAATGAACTCCTGTGTTGTGGTGAAGTCCTTAGGACTATTTAGACTCGACAAAGGAGGATTTGTCATTTAGTCTTTAAACTTGTTCATGACCAAATGATATGTTGTTACCAAGGATAATAATATTTATCATGCATAGGTCGTTGTGTGCCATATAGGTTGGTTGTCCTCTTAACCAAAGAGTGTGGAGATATTGGTATGGCATACAGGTGAGATGTAAGGGTACATCTGCACTGAATGTGATCGACTCCGGAGCTATTTCTGCTGTCAAGATTTGCTCCGATGGGATATGGGTATAACTGTCCCTCCGACCTGAGATCGTCACGGTGACTTGCAAGTAACTCACTGCACTTAGGCACTAGACTACCTGAATTTCTAATTCAGTGACAGAAGGATGCTGGGTGTAGTCAAGTACTTGACTTGTCAGTGCGTGTGTCAAGATGGGATTGACCACTCCAGTTCAGGAGCTATGTACAGTCGTATTTCAATTTAGCAAAACCTTGACCAGGGTAGTCCTAGTGAGGAGTCACAGGACTGTTTGAATTAAGCACGATTCAGATGATCTAATTAGGGTTGACAGTTTAACCCTGAGTCATCCTAAACACAGGGGTCAAAAGGGATGAATTATATAGTAACCATATTCACGTAGGTTTTGAATGTTGTGATTGTGACTATTCGACCTATCCGGATGTCAGGTACTATTGCTAGATGATCACTTCGATTAGTACAGGAATTGGTTTATGTGCTACCGACTTAGGTTCGAACCTGCGGGTCACACACATTAGAGGTTCCTATCTGATCTGATGGCTGATGAAGAGTCCTAATGCTCATGGACTATGAGTCCTATGTGTCTAAAATTCTGTGATCGAGAATCAAGATTTTCTGATCATGAGTCCCACACATTTTGGGTACCGAGGTCAGGAGTCCCACTGGTTTGGGACTCTTCGATCAAGGTTTCATATCGATGGACTTTGATATCTGATTGCCCATTGGATTTGGACTCAGTATTTATGAGAGGTTTAATTAGTGATTTGATCACTAATTAACTCAATTTGATTGAGTAATTATTTTTGAATCAAGTCCAATTGAATTGGATTCAGTTGGGTTTGACCCGATTAGGTTAAGTGTTGACCTAATCGTCGAAGTAGTTTGGTCCCTGATTTGATCAGGGGTTGGGCTTAGTCATTTTTTGATTTGATTAGGATTTTATTGAGTCTAATTAAGCCTAATTATGTTGGGTTTAAATTAGTCTAATTGGACCTAACTTATTTTAATTAAGTTGGTTCAATTAGGTTGATTTAAAATCAGAAACCACCTTGACCTCAACTCCCTGTGCCACCTCACTTTTCTACTCCATTTGAATTCACGAGAGCAACTTCTCATAATTTTCTCCCATGCAAGGGCCTTCCCACGCCCACACTTGTGCACCAATTATTTGGATAAACTTGATTTGTTAGCCATTCAAATTCAAAGGGTGTTTGATTTTAAATGGATAACTTATCCCTTGCACCTTCTTGCCTTATCCATCTTGTGCGCCACTTATCATACACGAGAAAGAGTTTCTCATGAAATCTCTCCACGCACAAAGAAGCCATGCCTCCTCTCTTCTCACACGTAGAGTGGATAGGAATGAGTTGGTTGGCATTTGAATTCAAATTCGATTTGAATTCAAATGAGCAACCACTTATCTTTATCCTCTCACGCGGTAAAAATGCTGCAAAGATGTGGTCTTGCATCATTTTAAAAAGAGATAAGAGATGACGTGCACATGGGATATCAAAAAAAAAAAGGTGGCATGATAAGTTTTCTTGCATGAGAAAAGAAAAGAAAAGAAGAGAAAAGGAGAGAGAAGTGGGCGCAAGCTTTTCTTGTGTACCCTAGGGTTTTGGCTTAGGGTTCGGGAAGTGAGAACGTGAGCTACGAGTGTCGTGAGCCCACCAAACTTCAGAAAGAGCATCATCAACCTCTCTATCATCTTTGCTGATGATCTAGAGCATCCAAAGAGTTGGCAGACATCAATCAAAGAAGTTCGATCAACATCGGCCATCAAAAAGGTGCAGTCACGAACTAGCATTTGCGAGGAGCCGATCAGATCGAAAGCTTCGTGTGGACGATGCATAGAGGCCAGACATATATGTGGCTATATTGCGATGATCAGATCCTTCCGATGGTGATCAGATTGTGGCGATCGACTACCCATACAAAGGTAATGTGTTCTGAACACATAACAGTAAATTATTTACTGTAGAAGTTTGAATTTCAAATTTAAATGCATGCATGCTATATATCATATTTAGATCTTAGTATAGGATAAATATATTTAATTAATTAGATTAATTAATAATTTTTATTATAAAATAGTGATTTTGAAAAAAAATTTAAAATTACCATTTTACCCCTGCACTGAAATTCACTTCAGGTGATCCTTCTCAAAGTTCTGCAGCAACCCGATAAACTGTAGTAGTTGACTGCAGGCTTTGTTATTCGAAAATAAGTAAGAAAAAGGAGGTAGAACTTGGACAGAGAGTTTAGAATAACATCTTTTTCCAGTTGCTCATGCAGGAGAAAGCTGAGCTTGTTTAAGCGCTCAATTATCTTGATCATGTATAGTACATGATTGGTCACTGACGCTCCTTCCTCCATTCGAGCATTGAAGATGGCATAACTAGTCTTGTACCTCTCAACGTCATTGGGTGTGCCAAAGGACTCGTTCAACATTTGCAACATGTCCTATGGCTGAGCATTTTCAAAATGATGGCTGAACTCATCATTCATTACCGTCAGCATAATAAATAAATCATAGTTCGATCATTGAGCCACTTCTGATAAGCATCTCTAATCGTACTATGCGCATTCGGAGCTGGCTTCTTAGGTGTCGGATCTATCAACATATACAAGATCTATTCATACTTCAGGACTATTTTGAGCTTTCGATACCAACTATCAAAATTTGATCCCATCAATTTATCACTATCTAATAGTGATCGGAGTGACAAGATAGTGGCCATAACTGTAAAAAAAAGTCAAAACCTAATTAGTATATGAATTGATTAAGCTTAAAGACATAAATTTTAGTCTAAAGATTCTCTCACTATTTTATTCAAATTAGTAGCCTCTACCTTCAATTTGAAGAATTACACTAATTTCTTAGTGGGTATTAGAATCTACATAGGCTGTACACGGCCTCAGTGTGGCTCGGCCAATCTTTGTGCATTTATGGGTAGGTTCTTAACCAATTATTTTATCAAATAATTTTTAGCATTCAATTTCATCCTAGACACATCTTCAACAGGCATGTGGTGCCTCCACTAAAAGTTCTAGTTAGTTCTAACTATTAACATGTCAAAATTTAGTACATTAATAAACGAGTGATCAGGTTCGAGTATGGCTCAACCAACTTGACCATCATCAGAAAGACACAACTAAATCAATATATTATGAATGATAACTCTGACAGTCAAATGAGCACCAGGTGTGTGGCACCTTCAATGATCATCTAAACTGTTGGACTCATTATCATTCAACTTAATGGGAGGCTATGATCTAGTTATCACTATAACTATTTCATTTTAGGGACCTAACAATTTTAGAGGATTTAATTAGTTGAATTGAGAGATGAGAAAAGACTTGACCAATTAATCTTAGTCTTCTTACTGACTTCACCAAGTCAGGTTAAAAAAGATTAGGGATAAGCTAGTCCCTAAAATCAATAACAAAAATCTTCTTGAACCAATGAGGGTAGGATCTTGGTAGTTGGTCTGAAGTACTCCCACCAATTGAAAAATCAATAAGAAAATTTGAATGATATTCTTGCTTTGAAATAAAAGAACCATGAATGCTTGAAATCTCAATTTTTGAATAGAAAAATAAGGTGCCAAGCATTATGATAATCCTAATAATTAAAAAATTATGGATTAAAATTTTAAAATAGCTTTTTAAAATTGCTAGGATTATCATTCCAGTCAGCTAGAGTTAAAATCTTGAGAATTTGCATAGATAAATGTGTAGTTTTCGAAAGATTTGCTTTATCCTTGTGATGCTTAATGGCCACAAAATCTATATCCGCTATGATTAACTTATAAAATTTTGAGTTTTTAAAGGATCTTTTGGTTAGAAATGCCACCTAAGTGGATAGATCTTTCTGACAACAGCTCTGGGGGTTTTGTTAGAAAACTCATCCTCTATTGTGAAGATTAATTGTTGCTGGGTTTTGTCAATATATTTTGAAAAGGATTTTTTGGGAAAAACTCGAGTTGGTGTTGGACCAAAAATTTCTACAATCGATTTTTGTTCCAAATCCATTTGTTGCAGTCCTTTTTGTGAAATTTCTTCGACTAGCTTTTGAAATATTTCAAGGCCCATTCAGGCTGGGTTAGCTTTTGCTAGATTGGCTAATTATTCTATGGATAGGTTTGGAATATACTTAGGTAGAATTTGTCCTTTTCATTCTTCTTCTTGTGTAAGAATTTCATACCATGTTAATGGTTTTAAAGCAAGAGGTTTTATGGATGGGATTTGTCCAAGAGGGATAAGACCCTAGCTTTGTGAAGGAGAGGATTGGGCATAGTCTGCCTTTATCTGTTTGGCTACAGTATCAGATTTTAATATTTCTGAGGGATTTTTGGAGGCTAAAGTTTGCTTGAGAGGCATTTTTGGTTGGATTTCCCTGCAAGAATTTACACGAGAGAAAATCAAGCAAAGAATTATTTTTTTCTTTGATAAAATCAATGTCAAAATCAAAGATTTTATAATATATACATTGATGCTAGATTTTGAAGTCCTTTTTTAAAATAAATTTTGCCAAACGACAATCAACTCTTAACAAAAACTTTTGATTGAGCAAATCATTTTGAAACTTGAGAATACACAAAATAATTGAAAGTAACTCTTGTTTAATGGTTGAATAATTCTTTTGAGTATTATTCCAAATGCCTAAATGGTATTGGACTAATTATTCTTGTTCACCGAGTTTTTGTTTGAGGATGCCCCCTGTTGGGTATAAAATACCCCCCCCCAGCCGAAGTTCGTGTCAGGAGTGACCCTCCAAGGATTCTACCAACTTCCGACCGACCTTCGGCGACATCTTTCGAACCTCTTCGGTGGCCGAGCCTCCGCAACACTCTCCAAGTTTTGCCGATGGATAAGCCCCCACCAGTGTCGACCGGATTCTTCACGACGGACGGACTCCACCCAAGTTTCCACGATGATCGACCACCTTCTAGATTTCATCCGGACTCCAACGGGAGCCGGACCTCGTCCCTGACTCCAACCGCAGGAAGACTTCATCCGGACTCCTACGAGAGCCGGACTTCGTCCCCGACTCCAACCGCAGGAAGATTCCATCCGAACTCCAACGGAGCCAGACCTCGTCCCCGACTCCAACCACAGGTAGATTCCATTCGGACTCCTATGGGAGTCGGACCTCATCCTCGACTCCAGCCACAGGTAGATCTCATCCGGACTCCTATGGGAGCCGGACTTCATCCCCGAATCTAAGCGCAGGAAGACTCCATCCGGACTCCTACGGGAGCCGGACCTCATCCCCGACTCCAGCTGCAGGTAGATTTCATCCGGACTCCTACGGGAGTCGGACTTCGTCCCCGACTCCGACTACAAGTAGATCTCATCCGGATTCCTACGGGAGCCGGACTTTGTCCATGACTCCAACCGCAGGAAGACTCCATCCGGACTCCTATGGGAGCCGAACCTCATCCCAACTCCAGCCGCAGGTAGATTTCATCCGGACTCCTACGGGAGCTGGACTTCATCCCCGACTCCAACCGCAGGAAGACTCCATCCGGACTCCTATGGGAGCCAGACCTCATCCCCGACTCCAGCCGCAGGTAGACTCCATCCGGACTCCTACGGGAGCCAACTCCATCCCCGACTCCGACTACAGGTAGATCTCATCCGGACTCCTACGGGAGCCGGACTTCGTCCCCGACTCCAACCGCAGGAAGACTCCATCCAACTCCTACGGGAGCCGGACCTTGTCCCCGACTCCAGCCGCAGGTAGATTTCATCCGGACTCCTACGGGAGCTGGACTTCTCCCGACTCCAACCGCAGGAAGACTCCATCCGGACTCCTAGGGAGCCAGACCTCGTCCCTGACTCCAGTCCAGGTAGACTCCATCCAGACTCCTATGGGAGCCGACTCCGTCCCTGACTCTGACTACAGGTAGATCTCATCCGACTCCTACGGGAGCTAGACTCTGTCCCCGGCTCCGACTACAGGTAGACTCCATCTGGACTCTGATGGGAGCCTGACTCCATCCCCGACTCCGATTACATGTAGATCTCATCTGGACTCCTACGGGAGCCAGACTCCATCCCCGACTCCGACTACAGGTAGATCTCATCCGGACTCCTGCAGGGGTCGGACTTCATCCCCGACTCCAACTGCAGGAAGACTCCATTCGGACTCCTACGAGAGCCGGACCTCATCCCCGACTCCAGCCGCAGGTAGACTCCATCCGACTCCTACGGGAGTCGGACTCCGTCCCCGACTCCGACTACAGGTAGATCTCATCCGGACTCCTACGGGAGCCGACTTCATCCCCGACTCCGGCTGCAGGAAGACTTCATCCGGATCCTACGGGAGCCGGACTCCTTCCCCGAACAGGTAGACTTCGTTCGAGCTCCTACGGAGCCGGACTTCCACCCTGAACTCCTGTTGCAGGTAGACCTCACCCGAATTCCTACATGGGCCGGACTCCGAGCTTCTACTGCAAGCGACCCACTCGAGCTTCTGCTACAAACGATCTACTTCAAATTTCTATCACGAGTGGTCTGTGCCGGATTCATTGTGGATGAATTCTTTCGGATTTCTATTGCAGACAGGCCTCGACCGAGATTCCTCGATAAATGATCCCATCCGGGCTTCTACGGAGATCGGACTCCAATCGAACTTCGGCCGACAGGTCTGAACCCCCGGCAGGCCATAGTAATGGCCACGACTCTGCTCCACTTCCTGCAATGATTCTACATGGCTCCATCATTCCCTGGCAGGCCATAGTAACGGCCATGACTCTGCTCCACTTCCTGCGACAGATTTCGCGTGGCTCCATCACTCCCTGGCAGACCACAATAATGGTCATGACTCTGCTCCACTTTCTGCGACGGATACCGCGTGGCTCCTCTACTCTCTGACAAGTCATGACAACGGACGCCGCTCCACTCCCGCAACAGATTCTACGTGGCAGGTCACGGTGATGGCCACGATTCCACTCCACTACTCTTCATAACAAGCTCCTTCTGGCCCCGAATGGCCCACTGCCAGACGGTTACAACGTCGCTATCAGTCTATCGCACCATCCGCCTATAAAAGGGGACCCAGATACGTTATTCTCTAAGCTCTCATCTTCTATCTCAAAACTCTGCTAAAATTTCATTCGAGCACTCCATTCTTGTTGAGGCAGAGAACTGACTTGAGCGTCGGAGGGTCTTGCGGAGCAACCCCAACTCCAGTTTAGACTTCTTTTGCAGGTTCCGATGGTGCCCGTGACTCCCTCGACTCCAGCTTCTCCGATGTAGGAATTTTTGCACCAACAGGATTGGCATTAGAGGAAGGGCTGTGTCTTCACAGTATCCTTGTTCTTAAAGGAGCACTCAACGGGACCGCCTTCGGTCATCTTTTCGAATGTCCTATCCTCCTTCCCCACTAGATCTTCGCCCGATGCCTCCCCGCAAAGCATCCACACGGCGATCCACGCCTCCGCGGCCAGATCTCAGGCTCCGGCCTCGCCTCCAGTTTCCCAGCCTCCTCGTCCTCCGCACAATGGGTTGGCGCGGAGCAATTTGACCTACTGGTTCAGCAGGTCAGAGCCTCACTGAAGCTGTGCAGGCCATATAGTAGCAGCAGCAGTCGCAAGCATCAGTGCGACTGGAGAGAGTATCGCCAGAACTCCAAAATCCGATGGTAGGACGGGCCACTTGGCCAGCCGCCCCGTCTTTCCCGAAAGATGAATCCGAGGGTGGAGAGCCCTCAGTCAGATCACGATTCCACTCCTGGAAGATCCCTACCTCCATTCTGCCAGAAGATCCTCGAGACCCGTAGTCGAGAGGATTTTCTGGATCGAAGGCTCCAGAAGATGAACCGACGGATCGAAGAACTCCACCACGCACCCTCCGCTTATGGTGAGGACATTTGTACTGACCCTCCCTTTTCTCAAATGATCATGTAGGAACCGATCCGCCAAACTTCAAGCTCCCTCAATTTGAAAGCTACGACGGGACTTCGGACCCAGTTGACCACCTGGAGGCCTTCCGGACAATGATGCTGCTTCATGGCGTGCCCGACGCCATCCTATGCCGAGCTTTCCCGTCCACCTTGAAGGGAGCGGCTAGAAACTGGTACTCGGTGTTGAAGCAGATACCATCTTTTTCTTTGATCAGATGAGCCACCAGTTTGTGGCTCATTTTGTTAGCAGCCGACGTTTCCGGAAGGGTTCAGAGTCCCTCATCAACATCAAGTAGAGGGAGGGGGAGTCCATCCAGGCTTACGTCAACCGTTTCAATGTCGTCGTGTTGGAGGTCCGAAACTTGGACCAATCGATCACGATGGCCGCTCTGAAAGGCGGCCTTCAAAAGAATGACTTTTATTCTCCCTGGAAAAGAAGTACCCCAGGATTTTACTGATCTGTTAGCTCAGACCGAAGGGTACGCCCGAGCAGAAGAACCTTCAAAATGAAGGATGAGGAGACGTGAGAGAGCGGCAGGTGGGAGACTCGAGTAAGCCCACAATCGAAAAAGGGCTGAGAGAAGCTCGGCCGCACTCTCAAACTTCTCCCGGGCACAAGCGCGCCCAGACTCCTCCCGAGCACGCAGGCAGAGAAGCTGGAGCGTCGGGTTCGGCGGGGCTCTCTCCCAGGAAGATTTCGCAGCTATGCCCCCCTCAACGCATCGAAAACCCAGGTGCTGATGGAAGTCAGAGAGCAGCTCCTAGGCCAGAAAAGATACCACGCACCCGGGAAGCACAATCCTAATAAGTTCTGCCTCTACCATCATGACCACGGTCACGACACGGAGGAATGCATTCAGCTCTGAGACGAGATCGAGGAGCTCATCCGACAGGTCGGCTCGATAGGTTCATTCGACGCCGGTTTGAGGGTAGAGAGGATCGACCAAAGGCCCCACCGCAACCTGAGCCACCGAGGAGAGAAGAGCAGCCCGGAGATCGACCTCCAATTGGGATCATCAACTCTGTCTCTGGAGGACCTTGACAGGAGGCAGACCTTCTACGGCCCTGGGATTTGAAAAACTTGTAAATGTATTACGAAGATCTCGCTTTAAATCAAGATTCCTTTCAGGTCTGCATATCTTTTCCTTTTTGGCATGGCTTGTAAGACAGGGGATGACCCCTTCGGACAGCGAAAACAAACCCTAATGTGGGCAAAGTTAAAAGTTGGTTATTTGTAGACCGGATGGGGGGAGAGGCCATACAGCACCCATATGCGCCCCCACAGCCATGTTAGGGACAGGAGAGAACCTCGCCCTAACATGAGCAAGGTCGAAGGCCGGTTATTTGTAGATCGGATGGAGGGAGAGGCCATACAGCACCCATATGTGCCCCCACAGCCATGTTAGGGACAGGAGGAGAACCTCGTCCTAACATGAGCAAGGTCGAAGGCCGGTTATTTGTAGATCGGATGGGGGAGAGGCCATACAGCCCATATGCACCCCCACAGCCATGTTAGGGACAGGAGGAGAACCTGCCCTAACATGAGCAAGGTCGAAGGCCCGATTATTTTAGATCGGATGGGGGGAGAGGCCATACAGCGCCCATATGCCCCCCACAGCCATGTTAGGGACAGGAGGAGAACCTCACCCTACATGAGCAAGGTCGAAGGCCCGTTATTTTAGACCGGATGGGGGAGAGGCCATACAGCGCCATATGTGCCCCCACAGCCATGTTAGGGACAGGAGGAGAACCTCGCCCTAACATGAGCAAGATCGAAGGCCCGATTGTTAGTAGATCGGATGGGGGAGAGGCCATATAGTGCCCATATGTGCCCCTGCAGCTCTGTTAGGAACAGAAGGAGAACCTCATCCTAACCTGAGCTGAAATCGATCACATCAGAAGAACCTCATCCTGACACCAATTAAGGTCTGATCATTCAAAACTGATAAGAAAAAGGAACTTCCCAGCGACCCCTCCACGCTCCCATGACCCCACTAAGAGCAGGGGAAAACCCTCACTCGAGAAAAAGAAAAAAGGGAAGGAGTTAAAAAGGAAAGCGACGAACTACATCGGCGGCAAATGGAAAATAAATTACATTAAAAATACAGGGACCTCATCTCAGCGAGGATGGGGGTTCTCATCAAAAATCTCCGATCTCCAAAAGAGCTCTCAACGCAGGACAAGGATAAGACGGCTTCCTCAGGATGACGAGAAGCTTAGATCTCCGAGCTCGAACTCTGAAAGGAGGCATCAAACTCGAGTGGTCCCAGACAAATCAGCGGCCATAAACAGAAGGATGGGTCAATGCGACGGTGATCTTGTACCTTCGAATGGCATCGATATCGGATAAGGCAAAGGCCGAAGGAAGCTCGGCAAATGATAATTCAACACGTGAGTAAAAGAGGTAATGAAAAATTCCTTTTCATGTCATTAATTAAGTATACATTACAGAGCCCTTGAGGCTGAAGAAGAAAGATGACAATAAAAGCAAGCCGACGCGGCAACGACCAAGAACCTCCAGACGACATCGGCATCAAAAAGAAAAAAAAAGAGAGAAACAACAACGCCAACAAACAAACAAGCGGCAAAAGAAGACACATAGAAGGACGAAAGACAAAAAGAGCCTAAGGGGGCTCGACTTCCTCCGACTTCGAACTTTCGGCTTCGACCCTTATCAGGGAGTGCCTTAAGCTTTCGACTTCTTCTTCCAATTTCTTCTCTCATTAGCATCTCCATATATCTCTGATGAAGTCGCTGGTTTCATTCTCTGCCTCTCGATGCCTTTTTCTCAGGACTTCGGATTTTGCCTCCACATCCTTGACTGCCTGCTGCTCGTATACCAGCTGGATCTTCAATTGATGCAGTTCGGTCTTCCCCTCTCCGAGGGTGACAGATAGCTCTTCTACGGTTCTTCTTAGGGATTGGAGTTCGTCGGGATCCCGAACAGGAGCAAACTGAGCTCCTTCAGCAAGCTGCCTTTGGAGGCGGGCAACCTCGTCGGTCGCCATCCTGAGCTTCCCCCTATAGTCGTCCACCTGCTTGCACCAGCGGCCGATACGCGTTATAGCTCCCTCGGCATCCTGGAGCTGTTGCTGAAGGTCGGAGAACTTCTTCGACCATTTTCGATCGCAGTCGGCTCGAGTCGGAGGCTGGGACGAGCTTCCTTCCAACTGGCTAATCCTCTCCTGTGCAGCCGACAGCTCCACTCTGAGAGAGTGATCTTGATAGCTTGGGCCCAAGATTGGTCGCTGACGCCTTCTTATGTTCCTCGAGCTCCTTCTCGAAGTTTGTTTTCCTCCATGTACTTCATGATCCCCTTCACGTGGAGGTTCGAAAGTGGGTGGCCTCCGTGGTGGCCTCAGAATGACTCTCCCTCAACCTGCGAAGTTCGCCATCCATCTTCTTCGACCTTTTTGCTAAATGATGAACTTTCTTCTTCAGACGTTGGATCGTGGACTTCAGTAAATTTCCTGTGGCAAGGGAAGTGCTTCGGCAGGACACTGCCATGGGAGACAAAAGTGTCAAGGCGCACCTCATTGCAGAGAAAAAAAAAGAGAGGGGGAAGAAGGGTGGAGAAGCCCTCCAAAAGGAGAAACCTAATTTTATTGATTGAATATTTCTTAAAGACAAGAGGGAAAAGAAAAATTACAATAAAAGAAAAATACAAAGTTAGAGGTCTCAGACCTCTGAAATGGAGTTGGGGAGCTCGGTGTTCCCGGAAGGGGGGCTGCGGTGGCAGTAGCAGTGGGAGAGGGCCCGGCTTCGTCTTCAGATGCCTCATCTAAAAAGCTGAGGTCGAGCTTGAGAAATTTTTTGACCACCTTCTCTTGACAGAGCTCGAATCCTTTGATGAATGCTTCTTGGCCGAACTTGACGTTCAGGTCCCACATCTCCGCAGAGGCCTTGAACTCCTCCACCGCTAGAACTCTGACCTCGAGATCAGTACCAAAATTTGCTCCATCAAATTTGTGACCTCAACCTCTGCCTTCCTCACTGTCTCCTCCGAGGCCTGCTTTTCTTTCTCAAGGGCCTCTTGGAGGTTGATTACCTCGACAGCCTTTTCTTTGAGGCGAGCGACTTTGGCCCGGTGACTCTCCTCTGCTTGGATGGCGTCCCTCCTTGCCCGATTCATCGCCTCGATGTTGGCAAGGAGCTGGTGCCCGATCTGCAAGGGTGGCTAGGAGGTCAGAATGGAGGTTGAGAAGCTAATTAAATGAAGGTGCGAAGGGAAGGAGGAAAGTGAATCTGTTTACCTCGAGAAAGGACTCTAGGGAGTCCCAAACCCGCTGTTCAGGATCGACGCGATCAATCCTCTGGACGACTTCGGGAAGGATGCAGCCGTCGATCAGTTGCTTTATCAGGTCCTATCATTAAAGGGATTCTCCCCTGGCTCTCCTTCAGAACCGTGGGACTCTTCGATGTCGGCTCGACGGCTACTCACCCTGCGGGCCACCGACTTCCTTCTCCTCCCCCTCTCAACCCCTGGCACCTCCTCGAAGTGGACCCTCGAAGCGGGAACCTCAGCGGGGGAACTCCTTGAAGAGGCCCGGGGAGCCAGAGGTTCGGCATCTGAAGGAACGTCGACCGCGAGGGCCACCTAGGCAGGCATGGCCGAGTTTGTCTCCTCCGTTCTGGCCTTCTTCACCAATCCGGAGGTCGCGACGCCTTTTCTTTTGTGAGCCTTAAGGCCCCTGGCGAGCATCCGTGCTGCTTCGACGTCCATTCCTAAAAAAAAAAGAAGAGAGAAAAAAAAAAGATCAGTGATGGGGTGAAAAAGGAAGAAGTAACACGCAAAAAAAAAAAAAAGAAGAAAAGAGAGAAGCAGAGCAGGAGAAAAGAAGAGGAAAGGAAAGATGAGATACTCGCAGGATCCAGGGGGCTCAGGCCGATGTTGAACAAAAATTGCTCCTTCAGAAGGTTGGGAAGGGAAGGAGCCGAATAACTAAGAAGGTTTCTGGCGGCCTGAAGGTCATCCTCCCCAGGCTAGGAGCTCGACGGACAGAGTCCCTCGGGAGCCCCAAGGGGGCAATCCCAGCCTCAAGGTCGGGCAGTGGACGAAGAGGTACTTCCCCTTTCAGTTATGGATTGAAGAGAGAGCACCTTTCAGCAATCCCTTCTTGCCAAACTGGGGGGAGAAATACCACCAGTCCTTTGCCGAGGGGTGGCGTTTGAAGGTGTAAAAATGCCTAAACAAAGAAAGAGATGGCTAAACTTTGACTACGTGGCAAAGGGAGAGGAACCCTATCAGAAACCTAAAGAAATTCAGCGCAACTGAAGCTAAGGAAATATCTTAAAAATAAAAAAAAATGATGACGAAGGGTGGAAGCGGAAGACAGAGCCCGACACGGAAGGCCTCCTGATACAGGCAGAAATGGCCAGGTGGGGGGGCGCTAGCCTGGTCGGCGGGACCAGGAAGCTCCAGATCATACTTCGGAGAAACTCCATACTGAACCCTTATCAGTAAAAGATCATCCGGAGTCAGAGATCAAGGAATGGCACCCGACGCAAAAATCGAGCGAGGCCCAGCCCTAGATGAGGGTTCGTGTACAGTATGAGGGTTTTGGGGGGCTGAGGCGGACGAACTCCCGGAACCACTAGAGGCGGAGGTTCCAGAAGACATTTCAAGGACCCTAAAAATCCCAGAGAAAGCAGGCAAAATAAGGGGTGAAAGGTTTGCGGGGGACCAAGCCAGGGGAATGCGGTGGAAGAAAAATGGAGGAGAAAGGGCACCTAGATGGCAAGAAGAGAAATGAAAGTTTCGGGACTAACCTAAGTCACTCCGAAGGATGCAGAGGTGCGAGGACAGAGATGACTCGAAGAACACTTAGGGCCAAGGTAGACGCCAAAGAGGGTCAGAGCTCTCGGAGAGAAGGTAGACACCGACAGAACTCTCAGGCGGAATGAGACTCCTGAAGGCGGAAAGGTGGGTTTAAATAGACCCTGAGATCCGACACTATAATGATCGTGGATCTCCCCAGGCTGACCCATGCTCGCCACGTGTCCCACTCGCCACAGCAGGCGGCTAAAAGCGGCTGATAGCTACAGAGCCATTACTGCACCGTACCTGGGCCAATGCTCCGGTGGGAATTCTGAAAGGTCTCTTTGGATCGCCATGATTTGAAAAAACTCCGGCACGCATGCATTAAATGCCAGAATATCTGAGGGCGATCGTGCATAGGATTCAAGGGGACAACTTCGACCGTGAAAATCTCTATTACTCTTATTCGAAACTCGAACTCGGAAGTAGGGGGACTGGTGTTGGATATAAAATATCCCCCCAGTCGAAGTTCATGTCAGGAGTGACCCTCCGAGGATTCTACCAACTTCCGACCTTCGGCGACATCTTTCCAAACCTCTCCGGTGGCTGAGCCTCCGCAACACTCCCAAGTTTTGCCAACGGATAAGGCCCCACCAGTGTCGACCGGATTCTTCATGACGGACGGACTCTACCCAAGTTTCCATGATGATCGATCACCTTCTAGATTTCATCCAGACTCCAACGGGAGCCGGACCTCATCCCCGACTCCAACCGCAGGAAGACTTCATCCGGACTCCTACGGGAGCCGGACTTCGTCCCCGACTCCAACCGCAGGAAGATTCCATCTGGACTCCAACAGGACCAGACCTCGTCTCTGACTCCAGCCACAGGTAGATTCCATCCGGACTCCTACGGGAGCCGGATCTCGTCCCCAACTCCAGCCATAGGTAGATCTCATCCAGACTCCTACGGGAGCCAGACTTCGTCCCCGACTCCAAGCGCAGGAAGACTCCATCCGGACTCCTACGGGAGTCGGACCTCGTCCCTGACTCCAGCCGCAGGTAGATTTCATCCAGACTCCTACGGGAGTCGACTTCATCTCCGACTCTGACTATAGGTAGATCTCATCCGGACTCCTACGGGAGTCGGACTTCATCCCTGACTCCAACCGCAGGAAGACTTCATCCGGACTCCTACGGGAGCCGGACCTCATCCCCGACTCCAGCCGCAGGTAGATTTCATCCAGACTCTTACGGGAGCTGGACTTCGTCCCCGACTCCAACTGCAGGAAGACTCCATCCGGACTCCTACGGAGCCGGACCTCATCCCCGACTCCAGCCGTAGGTAGACTCCATCCGGACTCCTACGGGAGCCAGACTCCATCCCCGACTCCGACTACAGGTAGATCTCATTCGAACTCCTACGGGAGTCGGACTTCATCCCCGACTCCAACCGCAGAAAGACTCCATCGGACTCCTATGGGAGCCGGACCTCATCTCCGACTCTAGCCGCAGGTAGATTTCATCTGAACTCCTACGGGAGCCAGAATTCATCCCCGACTCCAACCACAGGAAGACTCCATCCGGACTCCTACGGGAGCCGGACCTCGTTCCCGACTCCAGCCGCAGGTAGACTCCATCCGGACTCCTACAGGAGCCGGACTCCATCCCGACTCCGACTACAGGTAGATCTCATTCGGACTCCTACGGGAGTCGGACTCCGTCTCCGACTCTGACTACAGGTAGACTCCATCCGGACTCCTACGGGAGCCAGACTCCATCCCCGACTCCGACTACAGGTAGATCTCATCCAGACTCCAACGGGAGCCGGACTCCATCCCCGACTCTGACTACAGGTAGATCTCATCCGGACTCCTGCAGGGGTCAGACTTCATCCCCGACTCCAACAACAGGAAGACTCCATCCGGACTCCTACGAGAATCGGACCTCGTCTCCGACTCCAGCCGCAGGTAGACTCCATTCGAACTCCTACGGGAGCTGGACTCCATCCCGACTCCGACTACAGGTAGATCCATCCGGACTCCTACGGGAGTCGGACTTCGTCCCCGACTCCAACTGCAGGAAGACTTCGTCCGGACTCCTACGGGAGCCGGACTCCTTCTCCAACAGGTAGACTTCGTTCGAGCTCCTATAGGAGCCAGACTTCCACCCTGAACTCCTGTTGCAGGTAGACCTCACCCCGAATTCCTACATGGGCCGGACTCCGAGCTTCTACTGCAAGCGACCCACTCCGAGCTTCTGCTACAAACGATCTACTTCAAATTTTTATCACGAGCGGTCCATGCCAGATTCATTGTGGACAAATTCCTTTGGATTTTATTGCAGATAGGCCTCGATCGAGATTCCTCGATAAATGATCCCCATCCGGGCTTCTACGGAGATCGGACTCCAATCGAACTTCGGACTGACAGGTCTGAACCCCCGACAGGCCATAGTAACGGCCATGACTCTGCTCCACTTCCTGCAACGGATTCGCACGGCTCCATCATTCCCTGGCAGGCCATAGGAACGGCCACGACTCTGCTCCACTTCCTGTGATGGATTCCGCATGGCTCCATCACTCCCTGGCAGACCACAATAATGGCCACGACTCTGCTTCATTCCTGCAATGGATACCGCATGGCTCCTCCACTCTCTGGCAAGTCACGACAACGGATGCCGCTCCACTCCCCGCAACAGACTTCGCGTGGCAGGTCACGGTGATGGCCACGATTCCACTCCACTACTCTTCATAACAAGCTCCTTCTGGCCCCGAATGGCCCACTGCCAGACGTTACAAACATCGCTATCAGTCTATCGCACCCTCCGCCTCTAAAAGGAGACCCAGATACGTTATTCTCTAAGCTCTCATCTTCTATCTCAAAACTCTACTAAAATTTCGTTCGAGCATTCCATTCTTGTTGAGGTAGAGAACTGACTTGAGCGTCGGAGGGTCTTGCGGAGCAACCCCAACTCTGATTTAGACTTCTTTTGTAGGTCCGGTGGTGACCGCGACTCCCTCGACTCCAGCTTCTCCGCACAGGCGGATTTTTGCACCAACACCCCCTATCCGATATCAAGGCATCAATTTCTACTATTTTAGGTAGATTTAGATCTGCTAAATACAGGCAAGATAAGGAATGTATTTGATATTTTATTTTCTTGACTATTTGAGTGTGCTTTGAAGTCCATGGAGGCGGAAATTTTTGAGCATTTCATAAAAGGATTTTGTTAAAGGTTTTAAGTTTTTATAATAGTCTGAAATATAGTTCAGGCTTCCTAAGAACTTTTGAAGTTGTTTTTTGTCTAATATTTCATCAAAAAAATTTTCTCCAACCCTATTGATTTTTGAATTGATTTTGTGGTTTCATTATAGATTTCATATCCTAGTAACCTTATTTTGGTTTTAAATAATTCCATCTTCTTTTCTTAGATGACTAGTCCATTTTTGATTATAATTTTCTTAAAAATTTGTAAATATTTTATATGTTGCTTGATTAAATTTGAGAAGATTAAAACATCATCTGTACAAACTATTATGAACTTGGTAAAGAGATTGAAAATGTCATTCATAATTTTTTAAAACTCAGATGGTGCATTTCTTAATCCAAAGTGCATTACGTTCCATTTGTGTCGGCCGAATGGGATAGTAAATGCTATTTATAATGATCCTTTTCATGTATTTGAATTTGCTAGATTCCTAATTTTAAATCAAATTTAAAAAAAAAATTTGCTCCTACAATTCTATTTAACAGATCTCATTTATTTGGTAATGGATACCTTATCCATTGCAGAGCATCATTTAAAGTTTTGTAATTTATTACAAGCCTAGATACTTCTCTTTCTAATTCTGCCTTTTTTTGAATATAAAAGACAGTACAACTCCTAAAAGACTTGCTTTTTCAAATGAGTCCCCTAGAAAGCAAGGTTTTTATTTCATTTTTGTAAAATTTTAATATTTCTTTATTCATTTGGATTGGTCTTGCTTTTGTAGGAATTTCTCTTTTATTAAAATCTTTTTCATAGGATAAATTGATAGAATGATATTTTCTATTCCAAAAAGCATTAGGTAATTCAGAGGAGATTGTTTTTTGTAGTTGAAATTTAATTCTTCTAATAGTTTCTTTTATGGTCGGAGTTTTCAGTTTCTCCTTAATTCTTTTTTGGTTTAACTCATCTTTTAAATATTCTAATTGCTTCTATTTTTGATTGACTTGGTTTACTATTTGGATCCTGAGCCTATTCAAGTCTTTTGAAATGGTGGACTAATAAATTGAAATGTTATCTTTTGTCCATAAATTTGTGTCATAACTCCTTGGTCATCGACTGAGAAAGGTTTAATTAAATTTAAAAATGGTGTTTCTAAAATCATTGATCAGTTTAGATTTTTAACTAAGATAAAAGAAATTTTTAAACATATTTCTGGGTTACAGATATAGGCATCTGATAGCTCATATTTTATCTTAAGTTTTGATCCACTTGTAGTGTATATTTTTTATTATTTTTTCAAAATATTTTGTTGGGATTTACCTTCTTGGATGCAGTTCAAGTCTGCACCAGAATCTAATAAAGCTATTGTTTCAAGTTTAAATTCTTTTCCGATGATGAGGATAACTTTAACACACCATTTTGGAATTGTCATGTTTGTTATTGCTTTTATAAAGTTTTGATCTTCCAATCCTTCATTAGCTTGTTTTTTTGTGCTTCATTTAATAATTTAATTTGGGATTTTATGTGATTTAATTTTTTTTTTATTTGTTCTATTTCTACTTGAAGGTCTTGGTTTGATAGAGGCTTCTTTTCCTCAAGTTCAAATCTTTTTAAGATATTATTTAAGTTATAGGTCAGTCATATGCTTTTGTAGAATTTTTTCAGATATTATTTCTTTAAGTTTTGGTAGATATTCTTTTCTTTATTCTGGATTATCTATTTTGTCAATAAAATTTAGCAATAGATGTTGTTCTTTTGTAATTACATAAACTTTTTTTTACCATCTTGTTCAGATTCTATAGATTCAATACTCTGAATTTCTTCAGAGTCGGAAGCTTTAGAGTCTAATTCAAGAAGGAGGACTTTTAGTTGCTCTTTTATTATTTAAGAATATTTGATTCATCTATTTCTATGTTGTTATTTTTTTTTTTAAAGTTACACTTGTTACTATAATGTCCCATTCTACCACACTTGTAGCAGATAGGAGGCCTAGATTAGGGAAACTTGGTCTTGGCCGGCTTGGTTTTGGGCCTAAGGAAGGGTTAATAAACCTAAGTGGCTGAATCCCAAATTGTTCCCAAAAGGATCCTATCTCTTTTTTGGTGCTTAATTATTCTCTTTCTAATTGTTGTTTGAGTCTAAAGTCATTGCAAAGTAGCAAACCTTCTTCATTAATAATGTTAATGAGATCTCCATACGTTAGTCTATCATATGGTATCCTATCATTATTTTGGCTTCTAAGTTTGTTTCTAATTTTTTCAGAGAATGCTGAAGGTAATCCTGCAATGAATTTTTCTTTTTAATAGGGTTGATTGCAGTCTTTTCTAGTCATAACTCTAGCTAAAAAAATATTTTTGTACCATCTAAAGTCATTAAAGATTTTTGCACTTTAAATTTGATAAGATTTCTAAGGTTCTATCTTTCAATTTTGAAGGGTCACCTAAGAAGTATTTGGTAATTGCAAAGAAAAGGGTTAGAATAATATCTTATAGATCTGATTCATCTTCATCTTTGAGAATAGTCCCATCTACAGTTTTTCGAACTGTAGTGAGAATTTGCTCACGATCAATGTCATCTAAGCAGTGATCCCACCAACTTTATGTTAGATTTTGGTAATACAATGAAATATAAATTTTAAAAATTTTTATATACATTCAACAATTAAAAACAAAGTTTCACATTTAAACAATACTATCGGAACACAAAACCCTGAGAACACCTTGATGATTTCTATCAAACAACATAAACACATATAATAGGTAGAGATCAGAAGCCATATACCAATATAAAGATGATGATCTGAGATCTTCACAAGACTCCAAAGTAGAAGCCCTCCAACGGTGATCTACACGAGACTAATCAAGATCTTTTCCAATTCCATATAGTGTTGCAGCCTTCTTCGTAAGTTCGCTGCTGATCGTCCTTCACAAGAACAGATTGCACCACCATTTGTATGCCTTCAAGACCTCCACTAGAATCACTCGAGGAATCATTTTCCAAATGATCTCACCACACAAAAATTTGATCAGATGTTCAACACTTGAGCAATCTGATTTTAGGACAAGCATTACATGCTTTCCTTTTTTTTTTCCTTCCTTTCTATTTTTCTCTCCCTTTTCTTATCTTTTTCTTTTCAGATTTTTTCTATCTTTTCCTCATCTAATCCTATGCCTAATACCAATTTGGATATGATTTTATCCCATATGGGGCACCCCTTATATAAGGTATGAAGGGGCGCCACATTATTTCCCAAGGGGCACCAACTCTTGGCATCTCATCTTCTTTACACGCTAACAATTAAATTTTTTAGCATATAATCCAGTATGGCATGGAATAAGAAGTGTTTTATTAGTAGAAAGACTCTTTCTCATTATAGAAAAATCAGAACACCATCTTATGGTGCGTGGATAAGGGAATGGCGTGAAAATTCAAGGGTCCAATATGAAATGGACTCTTCCTTTTCAATGCACAAAAGGAGGTAGCATCCTATTTAATTTGGCATGTGAATTCCTTCCCAGAGAAGGACTCTTCCTTTTTTTCTACACCTATAATTTTTAAGAGTTATCTCATGACATGAGAAATTAAGAAACACATGGAAATAAAGAAGAAAATTTAAGAGGAGTAAGTCAGAAGGACTCCTCCATTCACAACGCCAAAAATAAATGTGGCGTCCAATATTTAGCTTGTGGCTTGACCTGGAGGAAGCTGATTTCACATGAAACTTCTTCCATAGAAATTAGATCAGCCACCTATTTAATTATAGGTTCAAACCTAATCATATTAGATCAAGGCAACAAGTCAAGGGTTAGCATAAACACCTTTGCACTAAATCCCATTGGGAACTTGGCTTAATTCATGTGCTAGCAATTCAATTAACCCATTGAATTTATAATAAATCTAAATAGATTGAACCAAAATCAAATTTTTATTATGTGTGACCCATTGAGTTTCAAATCTAGCCAGCAGTAGACCCAAACTCTTGACGTAATCCTAATCCGATTGATTAGGTCAGCTCAAGAGTCCCAATCAACTAAGACTCTTCCTAATTAATTTTTGAATTAAATTTTTTTAATTCTGATGAGTCTACAAGTCAAGATTGATATCTAGCAATGTATTATAACTATCCAAAAGATTTAAAATTTGATAAAAATATTAAAATTATTCTTCCATGATGAGTTACCGCACAATTCAATCCTTCGATTACACAACATTCCAGAAAGGCCATGGACATGAAAATATGTCAAATCCAAATATCTATCCATATGTATCTCGATCTAATGATGATGACTCTATTGATGAACCAGTAGAAATCTTTTTTACTGTTCATCTCTGCTCTGATCAGAGACTCTCAGAGTCATCATCCTATCAGATCATATTGGATATTTTCTCCTCTTTCAAGGAGTGATCGATTTCTTGTTGACCACTTATAATCTTCATGCACACTTCACCATACCCAGAATATTCCATACACATCTCAAAATGGTGTGCTAGAAAATAAACTAAAGAATCCATATACATAAGGTACCATAGTGATCTCAGATCAAAGGATCACTTGCACCATTCCTATTGGAGAACCATCTATCGACATGCTGTAAGGTTCCATCAGATATTTTTTTTGTAGGTCAGTTCAATGAACTCGTTCTCTAATCAGTACCTACATCTTTGTATTAGTGTCACCACATAAGTGATTGTGTAATCAACCATCCTCTCCATCGAGCATGCATAGGATGTACCAATCTTACCAGTATCATCAATCTCTGACTCGATGATCCAACGACTGAAAATATTTTAGATTGGAGCTATCAAGATTTTAGGTTTCACTGACATGATCTCGTCATGGCCCTAAAATCATTATCCTAATCTATGGGGTTTATCTTAATCATAAAAATATGATGCAGCAAATGATAAAACATAATATCTCATGAATAAAATAACTAATATCATGCAAATGAGCAAAAAGATATCACATAAAAGTCCCATCATATCCCAATGTGATTGGCTTGTAGGGCACTATTCTTTCAATCTCCCACTTGCACTAAAGCTAATCATCCCTTTACCTGATGTCTGTGCAATCAAGGTGGCGAACATATTGCTGCTGTATAAAGGCTTAGTGAACTGATCTATTATGATGTTCTTAATATTAACTCATTTTATGATCAAATCATGAATGAGGTAAAAGATCAAGTAAAAGATCACATCCAACTTAGTGATGAATCTTTCATTAGATAACTTTTCTTAGCAATCTTTGCTAACAGTAATTAACTGAGTCAAACATAATTTGCTATTTGAAACTCTTTCAATTCACTACTTTTCTAGTATTTCTCAAATATTTTGATAATACTTTTTATAGTTTTAAAAAAATTCTATCATGGATCTGCCTGAAATCAACGATTATGCACAAGGAATAAACCACATCAGGTGAGGTATATTGAATATATAGATAAGTAAACTCATTTACACCCATACATGTTGAACCCTTCAACATTAAATCCATGTACCTAGACTAGGACAAGCCTAACATCCACTTAGATCCATTACTATAGATACCAAGTATATAGGATGCTACACCCAAATCTTTTCCATAAAAATTTTTATGATAAGCATATTATTGATCGAGCACAATATCAAAACTACCTTCCCAATATGCTGTATGTCATTCACATACAAAAATCAAGAAGTTAGTGGGACTCTCACTTATCTTCATGCACACACACATGGTTTATCTATATTTTGATAAAGTCAAATATTTTGACTATCTCATAAAAAATAGAAGTACCTACTCCTCAATATCAGCTTTAATCCATAAATGCATTTGCCTCCCACTAGAGACAAACTCTCTAGATGGTGTGTGGCAATAGCAAAAATTCTAATTGACATTCTTGTCAGTAACCTATTGGGTCATACCTATAGGTGCTTCAACCATAGTCCATACTTGGTTGATGTACTGAGAGTTCATTTTAGATTTTATGGTTTCAAGCCAACTGTCAGAGTCTCTACTCATGATGATTTTCAAATAGGTCAAGAAAAATATCATTCTTAATGATATATGGTGTATCGTCATTCTCAATGATAAACCCATATTTGAGTGGTACATTATACACTCAAATTGATCTTCGATGAGGAGGTGTGTGTCATGGTTGTGCCTCATCAACAAGCACATCTAGTTGAGGATCAACTTGTGGACACTCCATAAGTTAGGATAGTTAATAGGTTTTGAACTTCTCATGTTCAATTATCCTTCCACTGACCCCTTTTTAGAAAAATTTCTTTTCCAAAAGGTGGCATACCCACTGATAAAATACCTTTTATCCAGTAGGATGGAAGAAATAGTATCACATACTACTCTTTAAGATAACCTATAAACTTATATAAACATGTTCTACTACAAAACTTATGTACATCAATTCTTTTCACATAAGCTGGGCAACCTGCATCTTTGCCTTTTCTATATCTCATATGGAGTACTAGTAATAGATTTTGATGATATTTAATTCAAAATATATGCCATAATTTCTAGAGTGTATCTCCAGAATAAGATAATAAGATCTGTGAAGCAAATTAAAGAACACACCATATCTCATATAGGGTGTCCATCTCTGGATCGAGATATTATTAGCCTTTGAACATCCGTATGTTCAAGACCTAATATCTTGCTTATCTTTTTTCATGTCCAGTAAATGTGATCTTGATCATTTTATCTATGAGATAAGATTTACAAGTTCTATATGATTTAAAATCATACAGATAAAGAACTCTTCTTTGTATTACTTATTTTTTTTGACTCACAAAAATAGCCAAGTTGACAATGCTAGAGATATGTGATCATCACATATTTATTTTTTATTCTCATCAACATGAAGAATAATATCATTGAGTGACAAAAATATAAGACCATTATCATAAATTCATAGCCATAAAATTTATCAGAATGAGAGTAACTTTTACTCTATATATTAATTTCAAAACCATGCTACAATAGCAAAGAATTTGAAATAATATTTTTGATAAATTTAGATATATAATTGTTGGTGCAAAAATCTGCTTGCGTCGGAGTAGCTAGAGTCGAGGGAGTCGCGGTCGCCGTCGGGACCTGCAAAGGAAGCCTAAACCGGAGGTGGGGTTGCTCCGGCAAGACCCTCCGACGCTCAAGTCAGTTCTCTGCCTCAACAAGAATGGAGTGCTCGAACGGAGAATTTAGCAGAGTTTTTAGGTAAAGAGTTAGGGCTTATTGAATAACGTATCTGGGGCCCCCTTTTATAGGCGGAGGGGGCAACAAATTGATGGCGACGCTTGTAACCGTCTGGTAGTGGGCCGCCCAGAGTCAGGAGGAATTTATTGCGGAGGGTGGTAGAGTGGGATCGTGGCTGTTGCCGTGGCTCGCCACGTGGAATCAGTTACGGGGCATGGAGCGACGTCCACTGTCGTGACTCGTCAGGGAATGGTGGAATCGCACAGGATCCACTACAGGGAGTGGAGCAGAATCGTGGCCGTTAATACGGCCTGTCAGGGAGTAATGGAGCTGCGTAGGGTTCGCCGCAGGGAGTGGAGCAGTGTTGTCCGTTACCGTGGCCTGCCAGGGGGTCCAGACTGGTCGGCCAAAGTTCGGTTAGAGTCGGTAGTGAGGTCCGGTACTCGTAGGAGTTTGGGCGAGGTCTTCCCGTAGTCAGAATAGAGGATGGAGTCTGGCTTCTGTAGGAGTCCGGACGAAGTCTACTTGCAGTTGTTGGAGTCGGAGGCGAAGCCCGGCTCTCGTAGGAGCCCGGGCGGAGTCTTCCTGCAATTAAAGTCAAAGGCGAAGTCCGACTCCCGTAGGAGTCCGGACAGGGCTTACCAGCAGTCGATGTTGAGGGCAGAGCCCGGTTCTCTTAGGAGTCTGGACGGAGTCTACTTGCGGTTGAAGTTGTCAGCGGAGTCCGGGTGGAGTCCCCCTTTGAGGTCGGAGTCGTGGACGGAGCTTCGCGAGGATCGACCCTGCCAAGAACTTCGGCCAAGGGTATTTTATGCCCAACACCAGTCCCCCTACTTTCGAGTTCAAATTTCGAATGAAGGAAGTATGAAGAAGTTGTCGCGGCCGAAGTTCTTCCCCTGACGTCCGGGCGCAACCGTCCTTGGATATGTCGGCATTTAATGCACGCACGCCAGAGTCCTTTTTTCGATTATGGCGATCCGAAGAGTCTTTTCAAAACTCCCACTGAGACGTGACCTCAAGCGTCGCGCCATGAAAATTTGTGAACAGTCAATCCTCGATAGCGATGAGTGGGACACGCGGGACATGCGGTAAGCACTGGCTGGTCTAGGGACACACGCCACCATAACTGCGCTAAGATCCGCTGCCTATTTAAACCCCCTACCCCTCCTCTGGAGCCTTACTCCACCTCAAAGACGGCACCTTTCTTTCTTCTGAGAGCCTAGCTACTCAGCCACCCCCTTTGTGCCCCTGCCGACTCCGAGCACCCTCCGCACCGGTCACTGCCATTTCTCTGCCATCCTCAGCCCCTCGATTCCTCTCTAAGGGGTTTCCCCGCCAGGTCCTCCACCTCAGAGGCTATTCTCGAGAGGATGCCAAGGACTTGGAGGAAGGCAAGGAGGAGAACAGTGGTCTGCGAGTTCTCTGGTCATCGAGCGGCTGCTGCAGGTCCCTGTCGCTTCAAATGGGGCTTGGGGAAGAATTCCTTCAACAACAGGGGTTTAATAACGGGGACCGTCGGTAAAGGCATTCTGCCTGAGAATTTTGGAGTAGCAAGATGGGGTGACACCGATCAGGAGGATAGAACTGTCATCACAAGCTGTGGCGGGATCCTTGGTGTCGTCGGGGCCGAGGGACCAGAAGCTGTCGGCGTCGACGGTGGGGCAGTAAAACTTGTTGCGGGGACGGTGGAAGTAGCGCATGCCGACCTTGCTGGAATACTTCGGGCGGTGGTTGTCACGGAGCATTTGGTGATGGCGCATATCTCTGGCACCGCCGCTGCCTCCGGGGTGACTCCGGTTCTTCTTGAAACAGGTCTTCATCGCCGCTGCCGTTGCCCCGACTGCCCCCTGGAATCTATCCCATTCTTTTCCCCCGGGGGTTGGGACTTCAGAGGTGGAGCGAAACAAGGCGGGGCGAGAGCCGACAGGTCTGCCACACGCACTGGAAAATGCGGCTGGGAAAGATGGGAAGAGAAGTTTGCAGCCTGAAGCGGCCTCTAGGGTATCCTTTCCAAGCCGTGTTTCAAGCCTTGTAATAATGTATTCTTTTCTGGCCCTCCGGGGCTTGTAACATACATCTTGTTAGTTATAAAATGAGAAGGAGATTTTGTTACCTCGTGAATTGTTGTCTGCCGAACTTCATTCCCCTTTCTTCTCTCTTTCTTTTCTTTTTTTTTTTTTTTTTGATGTCCTCCTAAGGTCGCCGATGGCCCTTTTATTCATGTTGAATTGTCACTTGCCGAGCTCTTTATCGACTTTTACGTCATTCAAAGGTGCTTGGTTGTCATCGTATTAACCCATCCTTTCCGTCGGTGGTCGCAGGTTCGCCTGGGACTATTCGGGCTTGATGTCCCCTCAGGGTTTGAGCTCGGAGGTCCGAGCTTCTGTCGCCCTGAGGAAGTTGTCATATTTTGCGTCGAAAGCTTTCTTGAAGGCTGGGACTCCTGATGGGAGTCTCAATCCTTGCTGTGACGGGGTTCTATGCACCTCGGGCACTATTTGTTTTCCAATCGTCGTTGATGTGTTCCATCGCCTTTCTTTTTCTTTTTCGCTTGGAATCTTTCTCCGCTCTAAGCGAGGCTACGGGAGTTTGGCTCCCGTAGATGAAGTTGGGGCAAAGTTCGGCTCCTGTGGGAGTCTGGGCGAAGATTGCCAGCAGTTGAAGTTGATGACGAAGTTCGGCTCCCGTAGGAGTCCGGACGGAATCCTCCCTGCGATTGGAGTCACGGACGGAGCTCGGCTCCTGTAGGAGTCCGGGCGGAGTCTTCCTGCAATCAAAGTAGGGTGCGAAGTTCGGCTCCCGTGGGAGTCCGGACGGAATTTATCAGAAGTCGAAGTTGGCGATGGAGCCCAGCTCTCGTGGGGGTCTGGGCTGGGCTTACCACCGGTTGAAGTTGGTGACGGAGCCCGGCTCCCGTAGGAGTCCGGGCCTTCGATTTTGCTTAAGATAGGGCAAGGTTTTCCTCCTGTCCTTAGCAAGGCTGTGGGGGCGCATATGGGTATTGCAGGGCCTCTCCCCCCATCCGGTCTAAATGGAACCGGACCTTCGACTTTGCTCAAGTTAGGGCGAGGTTCTCCTCCGGTCCCTAACAGGGCTGTGGGGATGCATATGGGCGTTGCAGGGCCTCTCCCCCCATCCGATCTAAATGAAACCGGACCTTCGACTTTGCTCAAGTTAGGTCAAGATTCTCCTCCTGTCCCTAACAGGGCTGTGGGGGCGCATATGGGCGTTGCAGAGCCTCTCCCCCCATCCGGTCTAAATGAAACTGGGCCTTTGACTTTGCTCAAGTTAGGGCGAGGTTCTCCTCCTGTCCCTAACAGGGCTGTGGGGGCGCATATGGGCGTTGCAGGGCCTCTCCCCCCATCCGATCTAAATGGAATCGGGCCTTCGACTTTGCTCAAGTTAGGGCGAGGTTCTCCTCCTGTCCCTAACAGGGCTGTGGGGGTGCATATGGGCGTTGCAGGGCCTCTCCCCCCATCCGGTCTAAATGGAATCGGGCCTTCGACTTTGCTCAAGTTAGGGCGAGGTTCTCCTCCTATCCCTAACAGGACTGTGGGGGCGCATATGGGCATTGCAGGGCCTCTCCCCCCATCCAGTCTAAATGGAACCGGGCCTTCGACTTTGCTCAAGTTAGGGCGAGGTTCTCCTCCTGTCCCTAACAGGGCTATGGGGGCGCATATGGGCGTTGCAGGGCCTCTCCCCCCATCCGGTCTAAATGGAACCGGGCCTTCGACTTTGTCGAGATGAGGTTTCCCTTTTATTTTTGATACAGTTTGTTTGAATTGTCCAAAGACATATGGGTATGCAATTTTCAATTAAAACAAAGTTACTGGTAGTACATCCGCAAGTTTTTTGAGCTCCATGGTCGCGAGAGGTCGGCTCCTCCGAGTTCCTTAAGATAATAAGTTCCGGGCCGGACCACTTCTTTGACTTCATACGGTCCTTCCCAGTTTGGGGTGAGTTTCCCTCAGTCTTGAGGTTGCGAGACAGCGGCTCGTCGAAGCACCAGATCTTCCGCTCTAAAGGCTTTGTTCTTGACCCGAAAGTTGTAATATCGAGCGACTTTCTGTCTGTAGGCCGCCATTCGAACCTGAGCTATCTCCCGTCTTTCTTCCAGCAGGTCGAGGTTGGCTTTAAGACTTTGGAAATTTTGATGTTCGTCGAACGCCACGACTCGTGCCGACGGAAGTTTAAGCTCGATTGGGATGACAGCTTCCGTACCGAAGGCTAAAGCAAAAGGGGTCTCCCCTGTAGGTAGCCTCTGGGTAGTTCGATACGCCCATAACACGTGATAAAGTTCGTCCGCCCAAGTTCCCTTCACTTTTTCAAGCCTTGTTTTAATCCCCTGCAAAAGGGTTCTGTTGGTTACCTCAGCTTCGCCGTTCGCTTGGGGGTGGGCTACCGATGTGAAGTTGTGGGAGATGTTTAGATCTTCACAGAACTTGACGAATTTTGCTCCCGTGAATTGTCGTCCGTTATCAGTGATCAGGGTTCTAGGCAGACCGAACCTACACACGATCGACTTCCAGACAAAATCTTGTACTTTTGCTTCTGTGATTTTCGCTAGTGGTTCGGCTTCAACCCATTTGGTGAAATTGTCGATCGCTACAAGGAGAAACTTCCTTTGCCCAGATGCCATGGGAAAAGGGCCAAGGATGTCCATCCCCCATTGTGCAAAAGGCCAAGGGGCACTCAAGGGTGCGAGCTCGGTGGCGGGCTGTCTCTGGATGTTGGCGTATCTCTGGCATCGGTCACACTTTTTGACATATTCAATCGAATCATGATGCATCGTTGGCCAGTAATATCCTTGGCGGAGCAACTTGTGGGATAAAGATCTAACCCCCAAATGGTTTCCGCAAACTCCTTCATGTACTTCCCACAAGGCGTAGTCAGCCTCTGAGGGCCGGAGACATTTCAAAAGAGGCAAGGAGTATGATCTCTTGTATAATTTGTCCTCATAAAGGATGTATCGGGAGGCTTGATTTCGGAGCTTTCGAGCTTCCTTCGCATCCTGTGGGAGAACTCCATCTCTGAGATAGGTGATCAGTGGGTCGACCCAGCTGGGCTCGTGGTCAATCTTCATTATGGGCCGTGATTCTTTTGTACTCGGGTGTTTTAGAACTTCGAAGAGGATGCCTTTGGGCAATTCGGCCGGGGCCGACGTCGCCAGCTTGGAGAGAAGGTCAGCCCTAGTATTTTCCAACCTTGAGATCTGTCTAATGTCGAAGTCGCTAAAGGCGGGAGTGAGCTCCTTTACCTTCTCAAGGTATCTGGCCATACTGTCTTCCCGCGCTTCGTAATTCCCGCTGACTTGCCCCACCACCAGTTGAGAGTCACTGTGTACCCGGAGCTGACTTATTCCCAGCTCTCTGGCGATCCTTAGTCCTATGATCAGAGCTTCGTATTCTGCTCCATTATTTGTTGTGGGAAACTCAAAACGCAGAGCGTATTCCACGATGACTCCCTCCGGACTGACCAAGATCAGGCCCGCACCTGCGCCCGACGTGTTGGAAGATCCATCCACATAGAGGGCCCAAAAGTGATTAGTGGGATCGGCCTCTTCTTCGGGGGAGTTCGGTTGGGACTTCAGGTCGTCACCTTCACTTTGTTCAAGTTTAGCCTCCTTTGGGATGGTACACTCTACTATGAAATCTGTCAGTATTTGGACCTTCACTGCTGGCCTGGGTCGATAATTGATGTCGAATTCCGTGAGCTTGATCGCCCATTTCACCATCCTCCCGGAGGTGTCTGTCCGGTGCAAGACCGCCTTGATTGGTTGGTCGGTGAGTAGTGTCACGGTGTGCCCTTGAAAGTAGGGTCGGAGTCTCTGGGCTGCAATCAACAAGGCGTAAGTTAATTTCTCTAGTTTGGTATACCTGGTCTCGGCGTCCCTCAACGTGCGGCTAATGTAGTAGATCGGCCGCTGGACTTTCATCTCTTCTTTGACAAGGACGGCCGCGAGGGTCATGGGAGAGACCGCCAGGTATAAGAATAGCTCCTCCCCAGGCTCAGGCTTTGCTAACAGCGGGGGTGATCCAAGGTAGCTTCTTAATTCTTCGAACGCCTGTTGGCACTTAGGGGTCCAACAGAAGTTCTTCGGCTGCTTGAGGGTTTGAAAGAAGGGCAAGCACCATTCGGCCGACCTTGCGACGAAGCGATTAAGGGCCGCTATCCTCCCCGTGAGGCACTGAATAAAGGCCACGATTAGTGATGAAAGCTGTCTTTTCTTCATCTTCCGGCACCATTCTAATTTGATTATAGCCAGAGAACGCATCCATGAAGGTAAGGAGCTCATGGCCAGAGGTCGCGTCCACCAGTTGATCGATTCTGGGAAGGGGATAGCTGTCCTTCGGACAGGCCTTATTCAGCTTTTTGAAGTCTATGCACATCCTCCACTTGCCGTTTGCCTTTTTGACCAGGACAACGTTGGAAATCTAATCAGGATAATTGACTTCCTTAATGAATCCGGCCTTAAGGAGCTTATCCACTTCCTCGGCTATCGCCTTCTGCCTCTTCGGAGCATGACTTCGAATTTTTCTTTCATCGGTCGATGTTTTGGATCGACGGCCAGATGATGCTCCATGACTTCCGTGTCGATCCCCGACATGTCCGTCGGAACCCAAGCGAAAACGTCTGCATTCTTTTGTAGAAAATCAATGAGACGCGCCCGCACCTCCTCCCCTAGGTTGGAGCCAATCATTGCTACATGCTCCGAGTTTTTGTCGTTCAAAGGGATTGGTACCAGATCTTCAATGGGGGCACCCCTCTCTTCGGTGAGGTCATCGCGAGCATCCAGTCCATCGACGGGGCAGGAATCAGATTGATCGCCTCTTTGCAAGGCTATATTGTAACAGTGTCTGGCCAGAGCTTGATCTCCCCGGACCTCTCCGGTCCCCTGGTCGGTGGGAAACTTCAACTTCAAATGGTAGGTCGATACGACGGCTCGGAGAGCATTGAGGCCAGGTCGGCCGAGGATTGCGTTGTAGGCGGACGGCGCCTTCACCACTAAGAAATTCACCAGAGCCCTGGATTGCCTTGGATATTGACCTGCGACCACAGTCAAGGTTATTATCCCCTCCGTCGGAACGGCGTCGCCGGTAAACCCTACCAAAGGGGAACTAATCGGCCTCAGATGACCGTCAAGAGTAGTCATTTTTGAAAAGACGTCGTAGAACAAGATGTCAGCCAAACTTTCATTGTCGATAAGAATACGATGGACGTCATAATTCGCTATATTCAAGGAAACCACGACTGCATCGTTATGAGGGAATTGGACTCCTTGAGTGTCTCCTTCGGTAAAAGTTATGGGCTCTTCAGTCTTTTGTCGCTTGGGGGATACAAACGGTATGTTGGTCGTTTCCCACCGGGATCCCCCCGAGATGGTGTTGGTGGAATCCGTCGGAGCCCGATTGTCCGGCCACTCCCTGCAGGCGACCATAGCTGGAGGATGCAGGGCCTGGGAAACCACAGGCGTGTCCGGGGTCTGGGATACGGCTGCAGAGGTCGTGGGTATTGGTGCGGATGCTTCGCGAGAAGGCATCAGGCGAGGATGCCGTGAGGGAAACAAGAAGTGGGTGCCGGAGAAGGTGATCGGAGGCGGTTCCGTTGAGCGCTCCTTTAAGAACAAGGGTACTGCGAAGGTTCAAGCCCCCTCCTTCTAGCGCCAATCCTGTTGGTGCAAAAATCTGCTTGCGCCGGAGTAGCTGGAGTCGAGGGAGTCGCGATCGCCGTCGGGACCTGCAAAGGAAGTCTAAACCGGAGGTGGGGTTGCTCCGGCAAGACCCTCCGACGCTCAAGTCAGTTCTCTGCCTCAACAAGAATGGAGTGCTCGAACGGAGAATTTAGCAGAGTTTTTAGGTAAAGAGTTGGGGCTTATTGAATAACGTATCTGGGGCCCCCTTTTATAGGCGGAGGGGGCAACAAATTGATGGTGATGCCTGTAACCATCTGGTAGTGGGCCGCCCAGAGTCAGGAGGAATTTATTGCGGAGGGTGGTAGAGTGGGATCGTGGCTGTTGCCGTAGCTCGCCACATAGAATCAGTTACGGGGCGTGGAGCGGCGTCCGCTGTCGTGACTCGTCAGGAAATGGTGGAATCGCACAGGATCCACCACAGGGAGTGGAGCAGAATCGTGGCCATTAATACGGCCTGTCAGAGAGTAATGGAGCTGCGTAGGGTTCGCCGTAGGGAGTGGAGCAGTGTTGTCCGTTATCGTGGCCTGCCAGGGGGTCCAGACTGGTCGGCCAAAGTCCGGTTAGAGTCGGTAGCGAGGTCCGGTACCTGTAGGAGTTTGGGCGAGGTCTTCCCGTAGTCGGAATAGAGGACGGAGTCTGGCTTCCGTAGGAGTCCGGACGAAGTCTACTTGCAGTTGTTGGAGTCAGGGGCGAAGCCCGGCTCCCGTAGGAGCCCGGGCGGAGTCTTCCTACAATTAAAGTCAAAGGTGAAGTCCGGCTCCCGTAGGAGTCCGGACAGGGCTTACCAGTAGTCGATGTTGAGGGCGGAGCCCGGTTTCCTTAGGAGTCCGGGCGGAGTCTACTTGCGGTTGAAGTTGTCGGTGGAGTCCGGCTCCCGTAGAAGTCCGGGTGGAGTCCCCCTTTGAGGTCGGAGTCGTGGACGGAGCTTCGCGAGGATCGACCCTACCAAGAACTTCGGCCAAGGGTATTTTATGCCCAACAATAATAATGATCTATTAGTTTCTAAACAATGCTAGAAGGTTACATAGGTTCCTACAGCCTTAGCATGAATGGCTATCCATTAGTGCCAAAAAGTAAGTAGTCATCTCACTTTAGCTTTATAGGTCCAGTAACACTTTGCATAAATGAGACCTATATGAGGTATCTCATATCTAAAATTTTGAAGCTAAAATACTCAATGATAAATTAGTTTGTATCATATACAAACTATTAGTAGATGCAACTTTTGCATCTTACTACTACTTCACATTTGCAAGATAACTTAAGCAATTAAGTCTAATGCTCATAATTACTGTAATGATAATAGATACCCATAGTGAAGATATTTTTCACCTTCTTCTCCTAGAAAATACTAAAGAAGGAATCCAAGAGAGTTAGTAAGATCTAATCCTAGATTAACTCACCATCTATGATAGTGACCTAATCGCATGATTAAGTCAATCGGGATATATTTGATAGTCATACTATCATCCCATCATATCACATATATGGTTTTTTCTTCTTTATAGTATCAACTCCAAACAAATCGAAATTAGGAGAATAAGAGACTATCTCCTATATGAGAACTATTCTCAGGCTCCTCAATCATTCCATGATATTCAGTCAATTTTAAAAATAATCCCATGCAGTGATAGTGAAGATGCAAATGTGTATATAAAAACATAAAAGGACTACTCATGATGACATGCATAATTTAGATAAGATTTTTTATCTAATTGTGTCTCTCACTTTTTTAATAAATTTCATAGTCCTCAAGTATGAAAACGAAAAATCTATCATCAAGTTTTTTAGTGGGGTTGAGATCTCATTTCTTCATAAAAAGCCTTGTGGATAACACAACAAGCTCCCATGAGTTCAAAGGTAGGTAACTCTTTATCAATTACATCTCATGCAACTTTCAACATAACTTTTGCGTCTAAAATATTTATAGCTTTATGGATAGCACAACAAACTATAATATTTTAGTTAAGTCATATCCTTCAATCCTATATGATCATATCTGAATAATACTACCCTTGTGGATAGCATAACAAGGCAGTACTATCAAAATATACCATAAGCATCACTAAGTCAACATCATATCAATCTCTATAGTAAGTCTTGTGGATAGCATAACAAACTCACTACAATTTTTGACATACTCTATTGACTTAGCATTAGCTAAGTACCATTAGCTTCATTATTCACTAAGACAGCATCAAGTTAGTCTCCATAGTAAGTCTTATGGATAGCACAACAAGCCTACTATGATTCTTAACACAATACTGACATGGAATGAAGGAAAGCATGGGTAGTGTTGGTATAGAATTCCATCAAAGCCGGAGTTGCTGGAGTCGAGATGATCGCGGCCGCCGTCGGGACCTGCAAGAGAAGTCTAAATCGAAGTTGGGGGTGCTCCGACAAGATCCTCCGATGCTCAAGTCAGTATTCTGCTTCAACAGAAATGGAGTGCTCGAGTGAGAATTTTGGCAGAGTTTTGAGATAGAGTTTTTGAGCTTAGAGAAGAACATATCTGGGGGTCCCTTTTTATAGACAGAGTGCGTAACTAATTGACAGCGATGTCTGTAACTGCCTAGTAGTGGGCTGTTCAGAGCCACCCAGAGTTTGTTACGGAGAGTAGTGGCGTTAGGGGTCGTTCAGAGCCATGTAGAGTTTGTTACAGAGAGTAGAGTGGTGTCCGTTGTTGCGACTTGCCAGAGAGTAGTGGAGCCACATGAAATCCATTGCAGAGAGTGGAGCAGGATAGTGGTCATTGTCGTGACTTGCCAGAGAGTTTGGTCTATCGGCTGGAGCTTGGCTAGGACATCTGATGGAGCGGAATGGCTCTCTATCCCATTGATCTGGGAGAAGCTCGGATGTCTCCGAAGCTACTGACGAGTCTACTACTGTCGGATACCTTAGGCGCTGATACTACAGGTGGGAGTCATCTGCCGTAGAAGCTCGGATGGGGACTTTTCGTTGGTGAAGCCCGATAGGATCCAATTGCTAGAGAAGTCCGTTTGGGATTCGCCTGATGTGGAAGCTCATCTGAAGATGATCCACCGGAGGAGTTCGGTTTCATGAAGGATCTGGCAGAGGGTCGACCGATGATGGACTTCGGATGGCACTGGAAGGTTCGATAGATGTCGGAGGCGATCGATCATTGTAAGAATCCAGCTGCTGAAGTCCGTCTGTCGTAGAAGCTCATCCGATATCCATTCGCTTTGAAAGTTCGATCGAGGTCTGGTTCTTGCAGAAGGCTGAAAGGAGACCGCTTATTGTAGAAGCTCGATCGAAGATCGGTTGTCGTGAGAGCTAGGAGTAGCGATTTGGCTGGTGGGTCCTGTCCTGTTGTAGAAGCTCGTTTGGGATCCAGCTATGAAGAAGCTCGACTGAGGTCTACCTCCCGCTGTAGGAGTTCGAAGCAGATCGCTCATTGTAAGAGTTCGGAGTAGACTGCTCGCTGTAGGAGTTCGGAGTAGATCGCTCGCAGTAGGAGTTCGGAGTAGACCGCTCGTAGTAGAAGTTCGGCTCTCACAGGAGCCGGTTAGAATCTTGAAGGCGATCGACCGTCGTAGAAACTTGGATGGAGTCCGATTTCTATAGAAACCTCGTTGTCGAAGAAGCTCGAATATTGATGGAGTCTGGAAGGAGTTCGGAGAATAGTTGGTCACTGTAGAAGGTCGGCTGACAGTGAGGCCTAGAGAGCCTTTGGAATGGCATGATAGATGGATGGAGAAGCTCATTGTCGGAGAAGTCCAGAAGCTCGGACGGTCGGGGGGGTTCAGAGAGACGCCACACAAGGTCGGAAGCCGGAGAAGCCCTATGCACGTTTAATTATTAAACATGTTGGGGTCGGTCTTTTACAAACTTGGTCGGAGGGTATTTTATACCCAACACCAGTCCTCCTACTTCGAGTTCGTATTCCGAATGAAGGAAGTATAGAGAAATTCTCACGATCGAAGTTGCCCCCCTCAATTGCGCACTCTGAGGTTGCTAGATATTTTGGCATTCGGCACACTGGTACTAGAGCCTTTTCGAAAAAGATTTCTTTTTTTTGAAATTCCCATCAGAGTGCTGCCCCAAGTACAGCACAATAATGGTTTTACTAATTGTCGGCCACCTTCAGTCGCTTGCCACAGCGAGTGGGCCACGCGGCGATCATGGACTGCCAGAGGAGTCCTGCAGTCATTATTGCTCCGGACCCGTCGCCTATTTAAACCCATCTCTCCCCTTCGGGGATTTCACTTTGCATGTGAGTTTCTTCGGTCCTTCCCTCTTGGCCTTAGGCATCCTTCGAGTCGTCCTCATCTCTGCATCCTTGCATCCCTCATATCAGCCTAGGTTAGCCCCAGAACTTTCTCCGCTTCCGGCCCTTTCATAGACTGTGCCAATCATCCTTCATTGCAGATATGGGGTGGACGCAGCTTGGATGTTGGCCTAGAATCTCAGAGCCCACGAGCAGGAAGGCATTGCAACTTTCGAGTCGGCGAAGAAGCGAGGGTAGAAGAGACAGATCTGACCGTATTTTGCCCTGATCGTCCGGAGCCCTCACTTAGGCACACCTTCGACCGTGAGTGCTTTCCGGTGTGTGTCATTGTGTGGGGAAACTTGACCTCTGGAAGAAGGTCATGCCGCCGTCACTGTGAGGGGAACCTGACCTCAGAAAGAAGATCATGCCCATCGTCATCGTGAGGCAGTGGGACCCATGGCGCAGAAAAGATGGCATCTACATGTACTTTGAAGATAATGCTGGAGTAATTGCCGAAAAGGAGGCTGGAAGAAAAAATTAGTTACTTAAAGTAATCCTCGACGATGGTCGGAACTGAGAGTTCGAAGTCTGATGAAGCCGAGCTTCCTTAGAACTTTTCTCCTCTTTTTTTTTTGTATTCTTTTTCTTCTCTGATCGTTTCTCTTTTTGTTTTTGGCCTTTAAGGCTTTGTAATGTACACTTTACCAATGAAATAAAATGAGATTGTCTATTACCTTGTCCATTCTGGTATTAAATGGTTGTTTACCAACTTCCTTTGTCTTCCACCTCATTTGACGTTGGCGTAGTTTGTAATTCCTCATCTGTTCTTGCTTCGAGTCATCATTTATCGAACTTCTTTTTCTTCCGTCTTGCTCGATATTGGTATTGTTTAAAGGTTCCCGATCGTCGCCATGCTAATTCACCCTTAGGGACTGGAGATTTTCGACAAGGGTTTTCTCCCTCTTGAGACAAGGTCCCTTATGCCTTTGATGTAGTTCATTTTCACTTATCGCTAGCGTAGTTCGTCACTTTCTCTTTTATTTCTTTTTTCTTCTATGTTCGAGTGAGGTCTTCCCTCTGCTCTTGACGGGGTTGTGAGAGTGCAAAGGGCCATTGAGGAGGCTTTCCTCCTTGTCGATCTTAATCGATCGAGCCCTTGTTTATGTCAGGATGAGATTTTTCTCTTGTTCCCGACAGTCAGTTTCAGCTCATGTTAGGATGAGGTTCTCCTTTGTTTCTAACAGATTGTGGGGGCACGCAAGGGCCGCTGCCAGGGCCTCTCCCCCATCCATCTTTAAGTAACCAGGCCTTGACTTTGCTCATGTTAGGATGAGGTTCTTCGCCTGTTCCTAAAAGGCTATGGGGGCACATAAGGGCCGTTGCAAGGGCCTCTCCCCTGTCGATCTTTAAGAGATCGGGCCTTCGTCTTTGCTCATGTTAGGATGAGGTTCTCCTCCTTTCCTAACAAGGCTGTGGGGGCACATAAGGGCCGTTGCAAGAGCCTCTCCCCCATCCGATCTTTAAGAAATCGGGCCTTCATCTTTGCTCATGTTAGGATGAGATTCTCCTCCTGTTCCTAACAAGGTTGTGGGGGCACATAAGGGCCATTGCAAGGGCCTCTCCCCCCATCCGATCTTTAAGAAATCGGTGTTGGAATAGTGTCCCAAAGCCAATCGTCAGTCTATTGACGGTTGTGCTCTTTGTTATATTAGTACATAAATTATAAATAAATAAAATTATTTTGGATTTTTTCATCAAAATTGTCATCTTCTAATGAACTCATGTGTTGTGGTGAAGTCCTTAGGACTATTTAGACTCGACAAAGGAGGATTTGTCGTTTAGTCCTTAAACCTGTTCGTGACCAAATGATATGTTGTTACCAAGGACAACAATATTTATCGAGCATAGTCGTTGTGTGCCATATAGGTTGGTTGTCCTCTTAATCAAGGAGTGTGGAGACACTGGTATGGCATACAGATTAGATGTAAGGGTACATCTGCACTGAACGTGACCAACTTCGGAGCTATCTCTGCTGTCAAGATTTGCTTCAATGGGATATGGGTATAAATGTCCCTCTGATCTGAAACCATCACGGTGACTTGCAAGCAACTCACTGCACTTAGGCACTTGACTACCTGAATTTCTAATTCAATGATGGAAGGCTGCTGGGTGTAGTCAAGTACTTGACTTATCGATGCATGTGTCAAGATGGGATTGACCACTCCAGTTCAGAAGCTGTGTAAGTCGTATTTCAATTTAGCAAAACTTGGCCAGGGTAGTCCTAGTGAGGAGTCACAGGACTGATTGAGTTGAGCACGACTCGGATGATCTAATCAGGGTTGACAGTTTAACCCTGAGTCATCCTAAACACAGGGTCAAAAGGGATGAATTATACCGTAACCATATTCATGTAGGTTCTGAGTGTTGCGATTGCGACTATTCGACCTATCTGAATGTTGGGTACCATTGCTAGATGGTCACTTCGATTAGTACAGGAATTGGTTCCTGTGCTACCGGCTTAGGTTCGAACTGCGGGGTCACATACATTAGAGGTTCTTATTTGATCTGATGGCTGATGAAGAGTCCTAATATTTGTGGACTATGAGTCCTACATGTCTGGGACTCTGTGATCGAGAATCAGGATTCTCTATCATGAGTCCCACATATTTTGGGTACTGGGGTCAAGAGTCCCACTGGTTTGGAACTTTTCGATCAGAATTTCATATCAATGATATCTGATGCTCGATTGCCCGTGAATTTGAATCAATATTTATGAGAGGTTTAATTAGTGATTTGATCATTAATTAACTCAATTTGATTGAGTAATTATTTTTGGATCAAGTCCAATTGAATTAGATTCAGTTGGGTTTGACCCGATTAGGTTAAGAGTTGACCTAATCGTCGAGATGGTTTGGTCCCTGATTTGATTAGGGGTTGGGCTTAGTCAATTCCTGATTTGATTAGGATTTTATTGAGCCTAATTAAGCCTAATTAAGTTAGGTTTAATTTAGTCTAATTGTGCTTAACCTATTTTGATTAGGTTGGTTCAATTAAGATCAAACCACCATTTGAATTTGAATCCCTGCACCACCTTAAATCTCTACGCCCATTTGAATTCACGAGAAGAAACTTCTCATGAATTTTCTCTCATGCAAAGCCCTTCTCACCCCACTCTTGTGTGCCAATATTTGGATAAAGATGATTAGTTAGCCATTCAAATTCAAAGCGTATTTGAATTTGAATGGATAACTTATCTCTTGCGCCTACATGACATTATCCACTTTAGCACCCCACATCTCACACGAGAAAGAGTTTCTCATGAAACTTTTCCATGCACAAAGTAGCCTCGCACCTTCTCTTCTCACGCCCAAGTGGATAGGGATGAGTTGGTTTTAGTTTGAATTCAAATTTGATTTGAATTCAAATGTGTAACCACTTGTCTTTATCCTCTCACTGGATAAGACACATTTTGAACTATTTTAAAAGAGATAGGGAGGTGGGGCGTGCGTAGAAAAATTTTGAGAGAGAAAGTGGGGCATGAGGAACTCTTGTGCATGAGTGGGAAGTCTAAAACTTCGAAAAAAAAAAAGAAAAGAAAGAAATTTGGGCATAGGGTTTTCAATGTGTTCCTAGGGTTTCAGCCTGGGGTTGGGAAGTTAGTTAGTGAGCTACGAGTTCATGAGCTCACCAAATTCAAGGAGAGCATCTTCTACCTCTCAAGCATATTTTTGATGATCCAGAGTATCTGTGAATCAGCAAACATCGATCGAAGGAGTTCGATCAGCATCGGCCGTCAAAAGGGCTCTACAACGAGCTAGCACTCGTGAGGAGCCGATCAGATCGGGAGCCTCATGTGGATGATCCGTAGAGGCCAGACATACTGTGTGGCTATGTTGCGTGATCAGAGCCTTCCGACGGTGATCAGATTGCGGTGATTGACTATCCGCATAAAGGTATTGTGTTCTGAACACAGAACAGTAAATTATTTACTGTTCAAATTTGAATTTCAAATTTAAATCCATGCATGCTGTATATCATATTTAGATCCTAGTGTAGGGTAAACATATATTAATTAATTTGATTAATTAATTATTTTACTATAAAATAGTGATTTTAAAAAGTTTTAAAATTACTATTTTACCCTGTACTCAAATTTCGCTTCAACTGGGCCTTCATCTTTGCTTATGTTAGGATGAGGTTCTCCTTCTATTCTAACAAGGCTGTAGGGGCACATAAGGACCGTTGCAAGGGTCTCTCCCCCCATCCGATCTTTAAGAAATCGGGCCTTCATCTTTGCTCATGTTAGGACGAGGTTCTCCTCCTGTTTCCAACACGCTTAATTTCATTTATATGGGGGAGTTACTTTCTGTCGTTATAAGCTTATGCCAAAAGAAAAATATGCAGGTATGAAACTTTTATTTAAGGCAAAGCTATTGATAATACATCCACAGATTTTCTAATTCCATGATTGCAGAAGCTCTGCTCCTCCGAGCTCTTTTAGATAGTATGTTTTGGGCCGGATCGCCTCCTTAACTTCATAGGGCCTTCCCAGTTTGGGGCAAGTTTCTCTTGATTCTGAGGTTGTGAGACAGGCTCGTCGTAGTACCAGATCCCCCGCTCTGAAGATTTGCTTTTGACCCAGAATTGTAGTAGCGGGCTACTTTCTGCTTGTAGGCCACCATCCGAACTTGAGCTATTTTTTGCTTTTCTTCTAACAAGTCGAGGCTGGCCTTGAGATCCTGCGGGTTGCGTTGCTCGTCGAATGCCACAACTCGCACCGACAGAAGCTTAAGTTCAATCGGGATCACGGCTTCTGTCCGAAGGCTAGGGTGAAGGGGGTCTCCCCTGTGGGCAATCTCTGAGTAGTTCGGTATGCCCATAACACATGATATAGCTGTCTACCCAATTTCCTTTGCCTTTTCAAGTCTCGCCTTGATACCTTGCAACAGAGTCCTGTTAGTCACTTCGGCCTCACCGTTTGCCTGCGGATGGACTACCGAAGTGAAGTTATGGGAGATATTCAGGTCCTCACAAAATTCGACAAACTTTCCCCAGCAAATTGCCCCCATTATCAGTAATAAGGGTTCTGGGTAGCCGAACCTACAGACAATTGACTTCCAGACTGAAGGAAAAAACCATCTTTTTCCTGTGTAGGATCTTCCAGATTTCACCAAATCTGGGGCAAATAAATTTTGTATTTTTATCCTATGCTATTTCAGATCTAATGTCTATTAGATCTAATTTTATTATTTGATATTTAAAATCTAAAATTAAATCTAAAAGTATGAGAAATATAGACATACCTTAAGGGTAATCTAATTATCCTGTAGATGATCGCAGCACTACCTGAGGTTTTGATGTATCCACACAAGCGCTAGCCTCTACTAGTATCTACTTAGATAGGATCTAGAACATCTTCTCCTCATGATTCTATACTCCAAAAATTAGATCAATATCTAATTTGAAAGTACTTCAGAACTCCTTCTGAAGTTGGAGCAGCAGCCTGTCGAAGATGTCCTGCAGCCTTCTGTTCCAGGCATCACCACGCCTTGTACCTTTGCCAGATGAATGTCCAACTTCTTGGACGTGAAGAGGGGAGAAAGGAGAATAGGGAGGATATGGAGAAGAGTGGAAGGAGCAGCAGATAATAGGTTTTTTGTATAAAACAAGTTCTATCATGAAACCCTAGGTGCAGCAGGGTTTATATAATTTCTGTATGCTGCGCAGTGCCACATCATTCGACCAATCAAAAAATTTCAATAAATTCTAGAAAAATTTTGATTGGTGGAGTGATGTCATCTGATCATATCAGATAAGAACCCCACCTTATCTCCAAAAGGTGGCACCAACATTGGATAAGCACAAATAGAGTGGCGCCAAAGAGTCCAAGTTTATCAAGACTCTTTGGTTCTTATCCATTTGGGGCGCCCACTTAAATCCAATTGGGCTCATGCCATAATCTGATTATGGCACCTAATTTGATTAGGTTTAGGCATATGGACACTCCATAAAAATCTTGCAATAAGTCCTCTTCAGTTTAAGACCCATATGTCAACTTTTGACAGATGTCCTAAAATAAAATTGGCAGGTGCTAGAAATTAGCAGGTGTTGTCTTAAATTCATCTCATGAATTAAGACAAGTCTTTTTGAGCTGGACAATCTTCAATCAGACTGAGAGAAACCTTCCTAAGATTCTCTGGATGAGTCAGATCTCATTTGGCTCAGTAGAGACAGAAAAAATTACACGAGGAGAAAGTTAGGCTCAATCGAGTGCTAGCATGATTTTCTTGAACCTAATTGGATCTTATCCAAATCAATTGGGGTAGCCCAATTGATGACATCCAGACCCTAACCCTTATTTGTGTGACTCACTTAGGTTTAATTCTGTATGGTAATGAGACATGTCATGATCTCATCATCGACATCATCGAAACTCCTTTTGATGGACCAGAACTCTTCTAATTTAGACAATTAGAATGATCGATCATCAAAATCATTCTAATTGCTCCCAAAATCCACCAGTGATACCTAACAGTATATGGTGGCAACCCATCAAAATTGAAGATGAATCTCTTGGTGCAGCTACCTGTGTGATTGAGTTTCTCTATCATGAGTCCCGACTGAATTAGGGTTAAGGTGAACTCGTCAAACCTAACATTAGTCATATGAATCAATCGATCGATCCGAGTCCGATGTGAAACCCCAATGAAAAACTCTTTTCCATTATTTCACTTTGCCATGGCCATGAGCTTAAGGACTCGATCTTTTGATCATCATAGGACTACTCCTCACATCTACCGAGGTTGATAGATCCCATCTTGGTGCGATCTGGTTTCTATAATGGATATGCTACAGCCAACATACACCTCAAGATTCTGAATGGCTAGAAGATCGAGTTATAGTGTAGTCAAACTATAACACACTCAAGGTGAACCATCGATGCACCTCAGGTCAAAGAACTAGACACACAACTGCAGTATCGAGCTAGTCATCGACGAGAAGGTAGACTTCCTTATGACTAGTCAAGGTGGTCACGCTCAGTACTCTCATTCTCAATGAATACCAGTACTCTCACTCTGATGTCTCCACATCGTAGACTCAAGACTTATCTACTCTAAGGAAGTGATCATACACCAACCTTCTGGATCGATCACCATTCTCGTGATGATCCTATGGTCAGGAGCAGTTTATGAGCTAGTTATGTAAATTCATGCCTTAAATTTTCAACTCTTGAAAATATGAATTAACATTTCTACTAATTTAAAGAATGTATCACAGACACAATGTACATAATGTAATAGAAGAATAATCCTTTTATTCATTTATAGTCAAAATTATAATTTTATCCTTAGATTTGTACAGGAATGTGTCAGCCGATCTGGCATCTAGGGCACACATCTAACCGAACTTGAGCTATTTTCTACTTTTCTTTTAACAAGTCGAGGTTGGCCTTGAGATCCTGCGGGTTGCGCTGCTCGTCGAATGCCACAACTCATGCCGACAGAAGCTTGAGTTCAATCGGGATCGCGGCTTCTATCCCGAAGGCTAGGGCGAAGGGGGTCTCCCCTGTGGGCAATCTCTGAGTAGTTCGGTATGTCCATAACACATGATAAAGCTCGTCTGCCCAAGTTCCCTTTGCCTTTTCAAGTCTCGCCTTGATACCTTGCAACAGAGTCCTGTTAGTCACTTCGGATTCACCGTTTGCCTGCGGATGGGCTACCGAAGTGAAGTTATGGGAGATATTCAGGCCCTCACAAAATTTGACAAACTTTGCCCCAGTAAATTGCCGCCCATTATCAGTAATAAGGGTTTTGAGTAAGTCAAACCTACAGACAATTGACTTCCAGACGAAGTCTTGCACTTTAGCTTCTGTGATTTTTATCAAAGGTTCAGCTTCGACCCACTTGGTGAAATAGTCTATTGCCACCAGGAGGAACTTCCACTGCCCGGATGCCATGAAAAAAGGTCCGAAATATCCATCCCCCATTGCGCAAACAGTCATGGGGCACTCAATGGTGTCAGTTCGGAGGCAGGTTGCCTTTGTACACTTGCATATCTCTGACATCGATCGCATCTTTTGATATATTCGATGGAGTCATGGTACATGGTAGGCCAGTAATAGCCTTGATGGAGCAGCTGTGGATAAAATCTGGTCCAGGGACTCCACAGACTCCTCATGTATTCAAGACGAAGGCTTCAGAGGTCGGGATTCGGAGGGCAGGAGTAGACCTTGTATAGCTGCTCATAAAGGATAATCGGAGGCCGGTTTAGCTACGAGCTTCTTTTGCATCAAAGACCCCGTCCTTGAGGTATGTAACTAGTGGGTCGATCTAACTGGGTTCATGGCTGATCTCCATCACAGGCTATGATTCTTCCGTCTTGGGCACCTCAGAATTTGAAGAAGACTTCCTTAGGCAGTTCAGCCAGAGCTAGTGTAGCTAGCTTGGAGAGAAGGTCGGCCCTGATATTTTTTACTCTTGGGATCTGCTTGATGTCGAAACTGCGAAGGTAGGGATGATCTCCTTTACCTTTTAGAGATACTTGGCCATACTGTCCTCCCGAGCTTCATAATTTTCATTGACCTATCCCACCACTAATTGAGAGTCACTGTAGGCTTGGAGCCGATCTACTTCTAATTCTTTGGCGACCTTTAGTCCTGCAATCAGAGCTTCATATTCTGCTCTATTATTTATCGCAGAAAACTCGAAGTGCAGTGCATACTCCATGATAATTCCGTCAGGATTGACAAGATCAGGCCCGCACCTGTGCCTGACATGTTGGAGAACCGTCCACATAGAGGGCCCAAAAACCATCAAGGAGATTAGCTTTTTCTTCAGGAGAGTTTGGTCAGAGCCCCAGGTCATCGGTTCCATCTCGTCCAAGCTGGCCTCCTCCGAGATAGTGCATTCCACCATGAAGTCTGCTAGTATCTGGGCTTTTATTGCCGACCGAGGTCGATAGTCGATGTCAAACTCTGTGAGCTCGACTGCCCACTTCGCTATCCTCCCAGAGGCATCCGCTCGATACAAAATTGCCTTAATCGGCTGGTCGGTGAGCAGTATTATGGTGTGTCCCTGAAAGTAAGGTCGGAGCCTCCGAGCTGCAACCAACAAGGCGTAAGTTAGTTTCTCTAACTTAGTATACCTGATTTCGGCATCTCTCAATACTCAACTTATGTAATAGATCGACCATTGAATTTTTGCTTCTTCCTTAATCAGAACTGCCGCAAGGGCCACAGGGGAGACCGCTAGGTACAGGAGCAACTCCTCTCCAGGCTCGGGCTTTGCCATTAGTGGAGATGAGCCGAGGTAGTTTTTCAGCTCCTCGAATGCTTGCTGACATCCAGGGTCCAATAGAAGTTCTTTGGCTGCTTGAGAGTTTGAAAGAAAGGCAGACACTGCTCGGTCGATCTTGACATGAAGCAATTTAGGGCTGCTACTCTCCTAGTAAGGTGCTGAACTTCCTTTATTGACCTCAGGCGGTCATTTCCTAGATGGCATGAATTTTTTTCAAATTTGCTTCGATCCCGTGCCCCGATACCATAAAGCCCAAGAATTTTTTTGAGGTTACTCCAAAAGTGCACTTGGCCGGATTTAGCTTCATCTTGTATTTTCGGAGGGCGCTGAAGGTCTCCTCAAGGTGGCGATGTGGTTCATTGAGGATTTGCTTTTTACAGCATGTCGTCCATGTAGACCTCCATGTTGCGGCCGATCTGCTCTTTGAAGATCTTGTTCACCAGCCGCTGATATGTCGCCCCTGATTTTTTAGGCCAAAAAGCATGACCCTGTAACAATAAAGGCCATGGTTAGTAATGAAAGTAGTTTTTTCTTCATCCTCTGGCGCTATTCAAATTTGATTGTAGCCGGAGAATGCATCATGAAAGTGAGAAGCTCGTGGCCCGAGGTTGCATCCACCAATTGATCAATTCTGGGTAGAGGTAACTGTCCTTCGGGTAGGCTTTATTCAGTTTTTTAAGTCTATGCATATCCTCCATTTACCGTTTGCCTTCTTAACCAGGATCACATTGGAAACCCAGCTCGGATAGTTGACCTTTTTGATGAACCCGACTTTCAGGAGTTTATCAACTTCTTCGGCTATTGCCATCTATCTTTTTGGTGCATGATTTCAACTTTTTCTTCGTTGGTCGGTGCTTGGGATCAACAGCCAGACGATGTTCCATAACCTCGGCATCGATCCCTGGCATGTCTGTCGAAACCCAAGCAAAAATATCCGCATTCTTTTATAGGAAACCAATAAGTTGTGTCCGCACCTCTTTCCCCAAGTTGGAGCCGATCTTCACCATGTGCTCTTCGTTCCCATCATTCAAAGGAATTGAGACAAGATCTTCCATGGCCCACCCCGTTCTTCAGTCAGGTCATCATGGGTGTCCAATCCATCAACCGGACAGGGGTCAGGCTGACCACTTCTTTGCAGGGCTATATTATAGCAATGCTTGCCAGGGCTTGATCTCCTCTAACTTCTCCGACCTCCTGCTGGTAGAAAATTTCAATTTCAGATGGTAGGTCGATACTACAGCTTGGAGGGCGTTGAGGTCGGATCGATCGAGAATTGCGTTGTAGGCAGATGGCACCCTCACCACCAGAAAATCCACCGACGCTTTGGATTGCTTTGGATACTGACCTGTAACTACAGTCAAAGTTATTACTCCCTCCACTGGCACAGCATTGCCAGTAAACCCTACCAACGGGAGCTAATTGGCCCTAACCGACCATCAGGGATGACATTTTTGAGAATGCATCGTAAAATAAAATATCGACCGAGCTTTCGCTGTCAACAAGAAAGCGGCGTACATCATAATCAGCGATACTTAAAGAAACTACAACTACATCATTATGGAGAACTGGATCCCCCGGGCGTCTTCTTCAGTAAAGGTTATAGATCCTTCAGTTTTTTGCCCTTGGGCGGCCCGCCGATCCACTGGCCGCTCCCCTCCAGGATCCTCCAGAGATGGTGTTTACGATCCTAATTAGAGGCCAATCTCAGGCTGTTCTTTCCTCCTTGGTGGCTCCCACTATGGTAGAGCTCTCGACTGATCCTTTCTACCTTCAAGCTAGCACCGGATGAATCTGTCAACCGCCATTATCGGAGGAGGAGGAGCCTGGGAGGCTGGAGATGAAGCCAGGTCTTGTGGAGATCACTGAGATCTGGCCGTGGAGGCGTGGATCGTCGGGTGGATGCCATTCGAAGAGGCATCAGGTGGGGATCTAGTAGGGGAAGGAGAAGAGGATGTCGGAGAAGATGACCAGAGACAGTCCTGTTGAGCACTCCTTCAAGAATAAGGGTAATACGAAGACACAGCCCTCCTTCTAGTGCCAATTCTATTGGTGCAGAATTTCACCGAAGCTGAGTTGCTGGTGTCGAGATGATCGTGGCCGCCGTGGGACCTGCAAGGGAAGTCTAAATCGGAGTTGGGGGTGCTCCGACAAGATCTTCCGATGTTCAAGTCAGTACTCTGCTTCAACAGAAATGGAGTACTCGAGTGAAAATTTTGGCAGAGTTTTGAGATAGATTTTTGAGCTTAGAGAAGAACATATTTGGGGGTCCCTTTTTATAGACAGAGTGCGTAACTAATTGACAGTGACGTCTGTAACCATCTGGTAGTGGGTTGTTCAGAGCCGCTCGAGTTTGTTACGTAGAGTAGTGGCGGCAGGGGTCTTCAGAGCACATGAAGTTTGTTACGAGAGTAGAGTGGTGTCCGTTGTCGCGACTTGCCAGAGAGTAGTGGAGCCACACAGAATCCGTTGCAGAGAGTGGAGCAGGGTAGTGGCCATTGTCGTGACTTGCCAGAGAGTTGGATCTGTCAGCTGGAGCTCGACTAGGACATCTGATGGAGCAGAATGGCTCTCTATCCCATCGATCTGGGAGAAGCTTGGATGTCTGCAAAGCTGCTGACGAGTCTACTGCTGTCGGATACCTTAAGCGCTGGTACTACAGGTGGGAGTCATCTGTCGTAGAAGCTCGGATGGGGACTTTCCATTGGTGAAGCCCAATAGGAGTCCAATTGCTAGAGAAATCCATCTGAAATTCGCCTGATGTGGAAGCTCATCTGAAGATGATCCGCGGAGGAGTTCGGTTTCATGAAGGATCTGGCAGAGGGTCAGCCAGTGATGGATTTGGATGGCGCTGGGGAGGTTCGGCAAACGTCGGAGGTGATCGATCGTTGTAAGAATCCAGCTGTCAGAGTCCGTCCGTTGTAGAAGCTCGTCCGATATCCATTCACTATGAAGTTCGGTCGAGGTCTAGTTCTTGCAGAAGGCTGAAAGGAGACCATTTATTGTAGAAGCTCGATCGAAGATCGATTATCGTGGGAGCTAGGAGTAGCGATCTGGCCGGTAGGTCCTGTCCCGCTGTAGAAGCTCGTCTGGATCCGACTATGAAGAAGCTCAGCTGAAGTCTACCTCCCGTTGTAGGAGTTCAGAGCAGATCGCTCACTGTAGGAGTTCGGAGTAACCACTCGCAGTAGAAGTTCGGAGTAGACCGTCGCTGTAGAGTTCGGAGTAGACCGCTCACTGTAGGAGTTCGGAGTAGACCGCTACAGTAGGAGTTCGGAGTAGACCTCGTAGTAGAGTTGGCTCTCACAGGAGCCCAGTTAGAATCTTGAAGGCAGTCGACCGCGTAGAAACTCGGATGGAGTCGATTTCTATAGAAACCTCGTTGTCGAAGAAGCTCGAATATTGATGGAGTCTGGAAGGAGTTTGGAGAATAGTTGGTCACTGTAGAAGGTCGGCTGACAGTGAGGCCTAGAGAGCCTTTGGAACGGCACGGTAGATGGATGGAGAAGCTCATTGTCGGAGAAGTCCGGAAGCTCGGATGGTCGGGGGGGTTCAGAGAGACGCCACATAAGGTCGGAATCTAGAGAAGCCCTATGCATGTTTAATTATTAAACATGTTGGGGTCGGTCTTTTACAAACTTCGGCGGAGGGTATTTTATACCCAACAGGTAGTGTTCTTAACACTTCACCATTATAACTTAATATAATTTAAATGAAGGACTTAGGTCTCAAGCATATCTAAAATATATATAAAAATGCATCATATGCAATCTAATTTTAATTCTAACTACCAGCATATAAGAGCATAAAAAGAAAATCTAATGGTTATGGATTTTGAAAAATTATTTGAACCATAGAATGGTCAAACCCTAGGTGCATCATAGATTGAACCATCTTATGGTCAATCTTAATGTGTCTTTGCTCTCCAAATGCCTGGTAGTCAAGTCTTCATCTCCATGAAGTCTACCATGAATGCTTTGATCTTATCTGATAATAGAAAAAAATAATTTTTATCTATTTTTAAATATTTTTTTTATTATTTTACATCAATATGTAAAAATTTCAATCAACAGTTAGAAACATACAAAAAAAAGATACAGCTGATAATACAATATATCAGGGGCACCCAGGCTCTATTACAACTCTTGCAGATGTATTTATATAATCAGCCAATAGAGAAGCATCATGCATACATCCATCACATGGATGTACCATAGTCCATAACTACTCAACATGCAATTTATAACAATTATAAAATATAGTAACAAATTTCTCATGTTATCTTAATTGTGATATTATTCATACACATGTCAATGGAGATGTTTAAATATATGGCATATGATCCATCTAGAATTTTTGATTCAGATTCAACTCTTGACCCAAATTTTAATTTTAAGTTAATCATTTATCATCCATTTGAGTTTAGTTGATCAATTCTTAGGTTAATCTTAATTCAATTAGGTTAGCATAGATTTGGTTAACCATGACTCAAACCTAATCAAATTAGGTAAATGATAATTTGATCAATCTAAATTTAAATATGATTTCTAATCAAATTTAAACTATGAATTTAATTTAATCTATAATTATTAATTCTAATCATATTAGAATAATGAATTATAGTTAAATAAATTCATCGATAAAAATCTTAATCCATGTCTAAGGCATCTTATTCATGATCAAAATTTTTGACCCCACACTTACCTCGGACAACAACCAAGATGGAAGACCCACAATGGTGAGTGCCCAATAACATGGTGGTCGGCCCTTGGATCTTAGGTAAATGCATCATATGCAAAAATCCTAAGTCTTGGCAATGTACATCCAATGTATCATTCCAAGGCTTCGTGCATCACACGCACTGGATTTATAATTCCATCAAAAATTAGATCATGGATCTAATCTTAAACTTGTCTCACAAGTCTAAAGATCATGAAATTTTATATCCAAGATTCGATCATGGATTGATAATATTTATTATTTACAAAAATACATCAAGAACATCAATTAAACATCAATCAAAAAAATCTGATTTTAATATAGTTTGAACTGGATCTAACCCATATCACAATAATAACATGAAATTTGATTGAATCAATCAGGAGTGGCTCTGATACCACTGTTGGATTCTGATAATGTAGTAAAATATAAATTTTAAAAATCTTTATATACATTCAACAATTAAAAATAAAGTTTAACATTTAAATAATACTACCAGAATACAAAACTCTAAGAACATCTTGATGATTACAATTAAATAACATAAATATATATAATAGGTAGAGATCAGAAGCCATATACCAATATGAAGATGATAATCTGGTAATCTGAATATCTCCACAAGACTCAAAGTAGAAGCACTCCAATGGTAATCCATACGGGATTGATCAGGATCCTTCCCAATTCGATGTAGTGCTACAGCCTTCTTCGCAAGTTTGCTGCTGATCGTCCTTTGCAAGAATGGGTTGCACCACCACTTGTATGTCTTCAAGATCTCTACTAGAATTACTTTAAAAATTATTTTCTAAATGATCTCACCACACAAAATTTTAATTAGATGTTCAACACTTGAACAATCTGATTTTAGGACAAGCATCACATGCTTTCCTTTTTTCTTCCCTTCTTTTCTATTTTTCTCTCCCTTTTCTTATCTTTTTTTTTAATTTTTTTTATCTTTCTCTTATCTAATCCCATGCCTAATGCCAATTTGGATTTGATTTTATCCTATATGGGGTGCCTCTTATATAAGGTATGAAGGGGTGCCACATTATTTTTCAAGGGGCGCCAACTCTTGGCATCCCATCTCCCTTTCATGCTAACAATTAAATTTTTTAGCATGTAATCCAAAGAGTATGGTGTGGAATAAGAAGAGTTTTATCAGTAGAAGGACTCTTCCTCTACATAGAAAAATTAGAATGCCATCTTATGGTGTGTGGATAAGGGAATGGCGTGAAAATTCAAGAATCCAATATGAAATGGACTCTTCTTTTTCAACGCACAAAAGGAGGTGGAGTCCTATTTAATTTGGCATGTGAATTCTTTCTCAGAGAAGGACTCTTCCTTCTCTTCTATGCCCATAATTTCCAAGAGTTATCTCATGACACAAGCAATTAAGAAATGCGTGGAAATAAAGAAGGAAATTTTAGAGTAAGTTAGAAGGACTCCTCCATTCACAATGCCAAAAATAAATGTGGCGTCCAATATTTGGCATGTGGCTGAGCTTGGAGGAAGCTGATTTCACATGAAACTTCTTTCATAAAAATTAGATCAGCCACCTATTTAATTATAGGTTCAAACCTAATCATATTATGTTAAGGCAACAAGTCAAGGGTGAGCACAAACACCTTTACACTGAATCCAATTGGAAACTTGGGTTAATTCATATGCTAGCAGTTTAATTAAGTGAATTTATAATAAATTCAAATAGATTAGGTCAAGATTAAATTTTTATTGTGTATGATCCATTGGATTTCAAATCTAGCTAGCAGTAGATCCAAACTCTTGATGTAATCCTAATTTGTTTAGATTAGATCAGCTCAAGAGTCTCAATCAACTAAGACTCTTCTTAATTAATTTTTGAATTAATTTTTTTTAATTCTAATGAGTCTACAAGTCAAGATTAATGTCTAACAATGTGTCATGACTATCCAAAAGATTTAAAATTTGGTAAAAATACCAAAATTATCCTTCCATGATGAGTTATCGTGTAATTCGATCCTTCGATCATACAACATCCCGAAAAGGTCATGGGCATGGAAACATGTCAAACCCAAATACCTATTCATATATATATCGATCTAATGATGATGATTCGATTGATGAATCAGTAGAAACTTTTTCTACTGTTCATCTCTGCTCTGGCCAGAGACTCTTAGAGTCATCATCCTATGAGATCACATAGGATGTTCTCTCCTCCTATAAGGAGTTATCAATTTTTTGTTGATCACTCACAACCTCTATGCATACTTCACCATACCCAGAATATTCCACACATATCTCAAAGTACCTTGTTAGGGAATAAATCAAAGTAAGGATACATATACATAAGGTATCATGGTGATCTTAGGTCAAAGGATCACTTACACTACTCCCACTGGAGAACCATCTGTCGACATACTGTAAGGCTCCATCAGATGTTCTTTTTGTGGGTTAGTTCAATGAACTCATTCTCTAATGAGCACCTACATCTTTGTATTAGTATCACTATACAAGTGATTGTGAGATTAACCATCTTCTCCATCGAGCATACATAGGATGTACCAGTCTTACCGGTATTATCGATCTCTGATTCGATGATCAAATGACTGAAAATATTTTAGATTGAAACTATCAAGATTTTAGGTCTCATTGACATGATCTCATCATTATCCTAAAATTATTGTCCTAATCTTTAGGATTTATTATAATCATAAAAATATGATGCAGCAAATGATAAAATATAATATCTCATAAATAAAATAACTAATGTCATGCACATAAGCAGAAAGATACTACAGAAAAGTCCCATTGCATTCCCATGCGATTAGCTTGGAGGGCACTATTCTTTCACCTTTCAGTTGGCTAATGAAATCAGCTACCAATGCTTGAACGATGGCATGACTAAATGTATTTTTAGTTTTGTAGGTTGTTGATACTATTGTCATTTCTTAGAGTATATTTAAGATATTGAATTCCGTTAAGCTATCTATATTCCATTCATAGATGGTATTGGCCGAGTATTGATTTTGCACTATTTGACCACTTTCTTCTACAATCATATTTGGTAGGATTGGTCTTGGATAATAAGGCTTTTTAGGCTGTCCACCCCAATTTTTGATTTTATTTATTTCTAAATTTTGATCTTCACTTCCACATGAATCTTCATAGGTTTCATGTCTGAGGATTCAAGGGTTTGTTGATTTTATGTGACTACTAATTTTTGTCTAGTAGATTGCTCAAGAGTACTATCTTCTATCCTTTGGAGACTTTCTACAACTTGTAGTCTCTTATTTATTTCATCTAATAAATTGGTCAATTTAAGTTCTTTTGATTGTTTTTTAAACATTTCAAATGGTTTGAAGATTGGTAAGGAAGTCTTTTTGTCAAAGGTTTCATATGTTTCTTCTGTCATTATTTCTTTCATCCTAATCAATTGATCACTTATAGTTTTGAGATTTTGGTTTGTAAAATTATTTTATTCTATGATATTTTTATATTTCTACCATTTGCAGTTTCTGGGGAATCACTTTTTAATTTAAATGAGGAGGCCACTATGTGAATTCCCTTGACCGATATTCTAATTTCTTGTAGAGGTAGATGGATTTTTCCTATGACTCTTCTCTTTCCATCCTGCCATGAAACCATGATTTTTGTATCAAGAGTTCTAGTGGTTTTGCATCCTTTAATCTCTTTGCCAGGAGTAATCATCATGTTTATATCTTTTTTGGGATTTTTTATTAATTCATACCAATTAAAGAAAGGTATTTGAGTTTGAGTCATCTCTAGGAACATATAGTATTCTGTTTGTAACTTATCTCTTTGTTCTTTAGAGTAGGTTTTAAAGAATTTACTTCTTTTTTTTGAATTTTCTTTTGAATAAAAGTCTTTCTTTAAAGTTGCTTTGTCAATTTTGAATTCAGAGCTGATCACATATATCTTCGGGTCTTTTCGATCAGTCATCTGAGAATAGGTGGGGAAAACTGGTGGAGATTGGGCTTCCTCAAACCTAGGTTGAGGAATTTTTGGTTCAAAATTTACCATACTCAATTTAGATGGTGAGGGATTTGAACAACTATGTCTTGAAGGATTTATTTAAACTTGGGTAGGTTCTAATCTATTGCTTACACTTCCTTGAAGTCCTCTCTAAAATCTGATGGAAACATCACCTTTAGGGTTTGTTATGATTGTATCTAATTTACTTTATTCTTTCCTTATAGCTGGTACTAATTTTTTCAAAAGTCAGTCTTTTGATAATTTAATTTGATCCCAAACTAAGGTTCTTGGGATAAAATATTTCTTTTGCGAGGGTCAACTTGGAAGTAATCAGTTGATCCTAGGGTTCTTTTGTTGACAACACCTATATGATCTAAAGGGTTTAAAGTTTTGTAGTATACATTGATCAATACCATAGCTGGGCATGATCCTGGTAATATATTAAAACCATCTAATTTGTCCTCTAATTCTAGCCTAAGGATAAAATAGTTTTGATTGTAAAGTCTATATTGCAGTTGAAATATGTTGATTCATCAAATAGGCTAGACTCAACCATGCCAAGTAAATCATCTTGGAAGTCAACAAACCTACCATCCTTCTAGCAAAGAAGGATAGCATTATTTATCCCTTTTCTAATGAGAGGCTTTACGGCAACTTGAACTAGACTTATATGAATAAATTTAAATTTAGATTTTTGAGCAGTTTTGATTATTTCATGAGTTAGGATTGGTATTAACTCATGTTCTTTTTCTATTGGGATAGTCTTTTATATTATTTTAATCCTATTATCTAGTAAAAACTAATTTATCTTGTAAACAAAACTTCTAGGAACCTTTGGAATTATCCATTGGTACAACTATTTTTTAGAAAACTCTATTAGAGCCTTACACGAGCTAGATCCTTTACCATGTGAAGAAGAACTTGTAGAAGATGATCTTGATAGGAAGCTCATTTTGAACAAATTAAAACAAGATGCCAAGGACATTATCAACGACTTATGCCTGCACCTTAACAGCCCTCACTCGGCATACATGGCAAAGTGGCAATGCAACAACATCTAGCAACAAGTTTTCATATGTTCAAAACAGGTTTTCTAATCAATGTCTGTATTCAACTCCTCCCCCCAGGCTCTAATACCAAGGGATGTTCTTTAATCTGAAAGGCATTATATTCCATTCATATTGACTGAATGGAGTGGTGAACGCAGTTTTGTATCTATCTTTTTCTTCTATTTGAACTTGCCAGAAGCCTGACTTCATGTCAAACTTTGAGAATATTTTTGCTCCTACTATTTTCTTCAACAAATCTCTTTCATTTGGCAAAGGATATCTTATCTATTGGAGAGCATAATTTAAAGGTTTGTAATTAATTACTAATCTTAGTATTCCTCTTTCTTATTTTGTCCTTTTTTGAATATAGATGGCAGTACAACTCTATGGAGACTTACTTTTTGGAATAAGTCTCTAGCAAGCAGAGCTTTTATCTCATTTTTATAATATTTTAATGTTTCTTTATTCATTTAAATAGGTCTGGCTTTTGTAGGAATTTTTTTCTCATTAAAGTCTTTTTCATATGGCAGGCTAATCGAGTGATATTTCCTATTCCAGAAAGCATTAGGTATTTTTGAAGAAATTATTTTTTTTATTGGTCTTTGATCTTCTTAATAACTTTTCTTCAATTCTTTGATGGTTAAGCTCTTCTTATAGATATTTAGTTGGCTTCTTTTTCTATTAATTTGATTTATTGTTGGAATTTTGAGGCTATTCAAATCTTTTAAATATGCCGGATATATAAATTGAAAAGTTACATCATGTCCATAGATTTGGGTTGTGACTCCTTGATCATTCACTATAAAGGGTTTGATTAGATTTAGGAATGGTGTTTCTAACATCATGGATTGATTTAAGTTTTTGACTAAAATGAAGGAAGTTTTTAAACAAATATCTTGATTGCATATGAATGCATCTATTAGTTTGTATTTTATTTTGAGTGTTGATCCACTCACAGTGTTAAGTTTTTCTTTGATTTTTTCAAAATATTTTGTTGGTATTAGCCCTTCTTGTATGCAATTTGAGTTTGCACCTGAGTTTATTAGTTCTATAGTATCAAGCTTAAATTCTTCTCCTATGACCAAAGTGACTTTTACACATCACTTTTGAATAGTCATTTGAGTTATTGTTTTATAAAATCTTGTTCTTCCAACTCTTGATTAGTTTCTTTAGTTTGTGCTTCATTTAATAATTTGATTTGAGTTTTTATATTATTTATTACACATCACTTTTGAATAGTCATTTGAGTTATTGTTTCTATAAAATCTTGTTCTTCCAACTCTTGATTAGTTTCTTTAGTTTGTGCTTCATTTAATAATTTGATTTGAGTTTTTATATTATTTATCTTATTCTTTATTTGTCTTATTTTTGCATGGAGATCTTGGATTGACAAAGGTTTTTTATCTTCAAACTCAAACCTTTTTAAGATATGGTTTATATTGTAAGATGATCTTATATTTTTTTGTAAAACTTTCTCCGATTAAAGTTTCTTTGAGTTTTGACAAACATTCTTTTCTTCATTCAGGATTTTCTATTTTATCTATAAAGTCTAGTAGTAAGTGTTGCTCTTTGATGACAACACAAATTTTCCTTCATTTTCTAGCTTAGAATCCTTGGATTCTTGGCTCTAAGTTTTTTCAGAGTTAGGACTTTCGGAGTCTGATTCAAGGAGGAGGATTTTTGATTGCTCCTTTATTGACTTTAGTTGGTTCAATTTGTTTATCTCCATATTGTTGATTTTTTCTTTTAATTTGCATTTGTTACTATAGTGCCCCATTCTACAACACTTGTAGCAGATAGGAGGTTTGATCCTAGGTCGAAAAGATTGTGATTTTGGTCAAAAAGACACTTTGTTTTTCTTCGGCCTCTTTATGGGAACAGGCTTAGGCCATTCTTTTTGGATCTGACTTCTTTTGTAACATTTTCTACACGTTTTCTTAGTTTTCTTGAATTTGTTGATTTTTGTTTTCTAAAAGGCTGAAGATCGAATTGTTCACAAAAAGATCCTAACTCCCTTTTAGTACTTAATTGTTACCCTTTTAGCTGTTGTTTTAGTCTTAAATCGTTATAGAGCAATAACCTTCTTCATTAATAATGTTGATTAGGTCTCCATAAGTAAGTCTATCATTCAGGATCCTACCATTGTTTTGGTTTCTAAGTTTCATTCTGATTTTTTTCGACAATACAAATGGAAGTCTTGTAATATATTTTTCCCTCCAGAAGGGTTGATTACAATCTTCTCTAGTCATGACTCTTGTAAGAAAGATATCCTTGTACCATATAAAATCTTAAAGTTTTTTGCATTTTAGATTTGATAGGATTTCGAAAGTTCTATCCCTGAGTTTTGTATGGTCTCCTAGGAAATATTTGGCAATAGCAAAGATAAGAGTTAGAATAGCCTCTTGTATGTCCGATCTATCTTCGTCTTTTATCACTATTCATTCTTCAATTTTTCTAACTATAGTAGGATTTGCTCACGATCAATGTCATCCAAGTAATAATCTCACCAGCCTTTCAACTGGCCAGTAAAACTAGCTATTAAGGCTTGGATGATGGCATGATCAGGAGTATTCCTAGTTTCGTAAGCTGTTGAGACCATTGTCATTTCTTGAAGAATATTTAAAATATTAAATTCAGATAGACCATCTATGTTTCATTCGTAGATGGTATTAATCGAGTATTGATTTTGGGTTATTTGGCCTCTTTCTTCTAGTACCATGTCTGATAAGATCGATCTTGGATAGTATATTTTTCTAGGCTATCCACCCCAACCCTTGATCTTGTTTATTTCTAGATTTTGATCTTTATTTTCACTTGATTCCTCATTAGTCTCTTCCTCAGAGGTTTCTAAAGTTTGTTGATCTAGGATTGTTACTGATCTTTGTCTAATGGGTTGTTCTGGTGTATCCTCTATTCTTTAAAAGATTTCTACTACTTCTAATCTTTTGTTTATTTCATCTAGTAAATTGGTGATTTTAAGTTCTTTTGATTGTTTTTAGGATATTTCAAAAGGTTTAAAGATTGGTAAGAAACTCTTTTTATTCAATGTCTCACATTTTTCTTCCTTAATCATTTCTTCTATCCTAATCAGTTGATCACCTATGATTTTGAGATTTTAATTTGTAAAATTATTTTGTTCTATTATATTTTTTTGCATTTCTTTCATTTGCAGTTTCAAGAGGGTCTGATTTTATCTTGAATGGGGAAGCTATTATGTGGGTTTTCTTGATCGGTATTCTAATTTTCTTAAGAGACAAATGAATTTTCTCTATCACTCTTCCCTTGCCATCCTACCAGGATACCATGATTTTTGTGTCCAGGATTCCTACATTTTCCTATCTCTGATCATATTGACATCTCTAAAAATATCTTTTACTAGGTCATACTAGGTAAAAAAAGGTGTCTGTGTTTGGGTTATGTCTAAGAAAGTGTAATATTCAGATTGTGATTTATCTCTTTGAGGCTTGGAATAGGTTTGGAAGAATTTCTTTCTTTTTTCGATGTTCTCTTGCAAAAAGAAATCCTTCTTTAATGTGGGTTTGTCAATTTTGAATTCTGTTTTGATTACATAAATCTTTGAGTCTTTTAGATCAGTCATTTGGGAATAAGTTGGTGATACTGATGGAGATGATTGACTTTCTTCATATTTTGTTTCAGGGATTTTTGTCTGAAAGGCTACCCCACTAAGTTTGAAGGGTGATGGGTTTGAACAACTATATCTTGGGAGATTTATTTGTACCTAAGCCGGTTCTAGCCTATAGCTTGTGTTCCTTTGAAGATTTCTTTGAAACCTAATTGAAACATCACCTTCAGAGTTTGTTGTTATTGTATCAAGCCTACTGTGTTCTTTTCTAGTTACGGTTATTGACTTTTTTAAAAGCCAATCTTCTGGTAGATTAATTTGATCCCACACTAAAGTTTTTGAAACAAAAAATTTTCTTTACTATGATCCATTTGGAAGTAATCGATTGATCCTTGAGTTCTCTTATTGACTACTTCTATTTGATCTAGGGTATTTAGGATTTTATAATATACCCTGATCATAACCACCATATGTCATTGTCGATATAGGCCAGGGAGAGCCGCTACAGACACAGACAGTAAAGACCGTAGAGAAGACTACCTTTGGCACCTAAATTAGATAACCATTTCAAATCCTCATTTCAGATCTTTCTGTGTTAAATCTCCTAAGGTAGGTACTATTTCAGATCTTACTATGTTAAGTCTCTTAAGAAAAAGATCTCTTACCAGAATTACCTATTGTTAAAGCTCCTAAGAAGAGTTTTTTCTTTACTAAGTCTTTCCACCCATGGAATTGTTATCAAAATTATCTGTTGTAAAGGCCCTAAGATGAGTTTTTAAGATCTTCCTTTACTATCTCTTTTCACCTTTAGAATTGTTATCATGAAGTGGAGCAAGGATCTTGTAAAGAGTCTAACATCTTGTAGAGAGTCTTTTGGGTCTTTTACTAACTCTTTCTTTTTATTCTTTCTTTTATAGCATTTTGAGTCTACAGTCTAATATAGAGGTATTTTCTTATTCTTTTAGTACATTCTTTATTTTATATTCTTTCTATTCTTTGAATAATCTCTAGCTGCGTAAGCAGTTAGGAACTTTATTCCTTCTATTCTTTAGTCCCTAGTTGCGTAAGCAACTAGGAAACTTATTCTTTACTTAAGAATTTTCCTAAGTATATTCTTTTATTCTTTTTGTACTAACCATGCAGAATATAGGAACTTTATTCTTTTATATCTAGACTACTAAGATAGCTAGGTATCTAAACCCTAGAAATCTAACTTTTCTTATAAAAATAATAAATAAACTAACATACCTCAACCATTCCTAAGAATCCTGCTAATCATCTTCCTTATAAACATTAGACTTCTCAGTCATTTTCCTAAGTCTTTCCTAAATCTCTTGGTTACTCTCTCTATTAAAAATGAATCCATATCCTGATTTGTATCTAGAAGATATTTTAGACTATCCAGATAATGATCAAGATGATATTTAGTCTCTTCAATCCGATAATGAAGATGATAATCAGCCTCAAAACTATTATCCTTAATACCTATCATTCTCATATCCTGAATTTAAGATGAGTCCTAGACCAATCTCCAAAATTCAATCTAATCCATTAAAGAATAAATCCTTATTCCACTCTAGTAAAGATGATTTTGAATATAAAGAATTATTTAATGAAGACTTTTTTGCTAAACATAATGAACATAAAAGACAACAGTTTCTTAGGACTTATAACATAATCCAAACAGTAAAAATCCAATCTTGGTATTTTACCTTTATGAGATTAAGCAAAACTTCCATCAAATTCTTTGATTGGTTTGAAAAATATAATTTAGGACAATCTAGAACAAATATGCCAAATCTAAGATCAAACCCTTGAAACAAACATAATTTTGACATAGTCATAAACAAAAATAAATGTAGTTGCATAAATAAGAAAATATTAATTCATTGGGAAAAAGGTAAAAGAGTTATTGAATATCTTTGTCCATGTCCATAAAAAGATAAAAATCCTCAACTAAAGAATTTTTCTTCTAAAATAGAAGACATGACAAATCAAGATTCTAAGAATCAACCTACAATAGAAAAGAATCTGAACTTGAAGAACCTTCAACCTTTACAGACTTTAAGACAGTAATAGACCAACCAATCAAAGAAACTATAAAAGACTTATCAAAATAAGTAAAAATATATGGAGATAATAAAATCTAAATTTATTCAAAACTAAAAGATAACCCTCAAGAAGTTGAAAACATTCAAGTTCAACAATCTTAACAGGTTCAGAATTTTTAGGTCTGAAAAAGGATCATCTAGAAAGGTCCAACTCTCTAGAAGAGGCTAGTTCTGAGATAGAAATTCAGCAAGAAATTCAAAATAAACACTTTTCTGAATTAAAATCTTTAAGTCAAAATATAGAATTATACGCAGTTAAAATCTATAATAAAACCCCATAAAAATTTTGGCCATACTTACGATGGAAAAATCAAGAAACTTGGAAACCTTAATAAAATTATCTTTAGATTTTAGAACCTCTGGGTTAGAATTACAAGAACTTATTATATCCCAAAATTTACTTATCTTTTATGATATCTATGATAGGATAAAAGAATTCAACAAATCTTTAAATCTCTTCCAATCTAAAGAAAATAATAAGAAGATTATTGAATATCATTCTAGTCAAAAAATCTTATTAAAAGAAGAAATTAAGCATGGTATCAAATTTCAATCTTTAATTATAAAACCTCCTTGGAAACTTAAAAGAAAGAATTTAGGAGTAAGAAATAAAAATCTTTGGCCTAGTTTAAACCCCTTTAATATTTTCCAAAAGAAAACTAGTTGCAAGATACCTATAATCTCTTATCTACAAGAACCAAATACCTTGATATCAAAACACAAACAAAATTTTAAACAAAGGAGAAAATGCTTAGAAGAAATTAATTTTAAATCCCTAGGTAGACCTTTACCCTTCAAAAGAAAAGGAAAAGAAATTCTTTTAATAAATGAAACTCCAAAATTCTCTATAGAAATAGAAAATACTCTACAAACAAATAATTTCCTAGCTCTAACTGATTCTGAGATAGATTCAAATTTTATCCTTAAAGAATTGATTCCCATAAAGGCTCTAGCAACTACAAATAGTTCAAATCTTAAGCTATCAAACACATTAATTCATACTAATAACATATGCCTTTAGATAATCATCAAAAAAGTATTTTTGAAATCATGCATGCAGGTGGATGATGAAAACATGGAAGGATATGAAGAAATATGAATGCAAATAGTACTTCTACTGTGCAAATAGTATTTTGTGAAATAGTAATTTCACAAATAGTAATAAATAGTAATGAATAGTAACTATTAGGAAGATCATTTTTCAATTTAATTGAGCCAATGTATATAGATGATGAAGGAATTTTTGGAAAGATTTTAGAACAAGATTTACATTTTCAGTTTATTTAAAGGGTTTCTATAATTTTTCTTCTCTTCCTATCATGACCTTTCCTGAAAAAGAACAGGAATATAAATATAAATTCTATATGAGAGTGGTTATGTTGTAGGTTAGAATGAATAATATTTGGAGGATGATGAAAATTAAGTAGTAAGAAAGAAGGTTGGCCTCTGGTCCGAAAGGGCATGGGTTCAAATCCCACTCTCAACACCAAGAAGGTTGAACATAAATAAAAATACCAGCAAGGACCGCACGATACCAACCCATAGGCATGTCAGTATCAAAGCATAGGCTCTGATACCAACACCGACCTGATGAGTATCCTCTGATATCGTGGGCGCCCAAGGACCGACTCTGAGGGAGCTTCTCGGTTAAAGGAAGAACCGTAGTATTTCTAACTAATAAGATTTATATGATAAGATCTATGAGTAGGATCCTACTCAGAGAGTGAGTCCCACCAAGATACCACTAACAGATCACAAACTAGAGTTATCCTATGGCTTGACTCCTAACCTAGGATTTATAAGATGAAATCTAAAAGTAGAATCTTGCTCACAGAGTGAGGCTCGCTAAGACACTACTAATAGATTAGAGGTTAAATCTTCCTAGCGTACTTAGACATCTAACTCTAATCTAAAGATTTATGTGCTAGAACCTATAAGTAATATCTTGCTTACTCTAAGATAACAGAAAGTAAGGCCTGCCAAGATATCACAAATAGATTACACGCTAACTATGAACTATAAACTAATATCATTAAAGGCTATAGCTCAAGTATGTGAATCTTCACAGCTAGAAGTCTCCTATGATACAGATATAGTATACAGTTCAATGAAACCAAACTCTAAACCTAGACTCTAAGACTCTCTAAGACTAGACTGGATGATTTTAAGACTCTCTAAGACTAGACTGGACTCTAGACACTATATGACTCTTCTAATATACAACCTAGACTTTAAGACTCTCTAAAACTCATAAGGATTAGTGGACTCTCTAAAACACATTAAGGGTTAGAACTGACTCTTTAAGACACTCTAAAGGTTAGTATTAAGACCTTCTAGACTGAGAGTAAGTGGATCCTAGACACTCTAGACTCTAAAGTGAACTCTAGACTCTCCTAATGGTCAGGGTGGACACTTTACTGGGTGGACACAAGATAGACACATAGGGTAGACACAGGACTATGGGTCTCCTAGGGGTGAATCTAAAGGTGAACCTAAAGGTAGACTCTAAACTCTGACACTATGGGTGGATGGTGAAACCTAAGACTAATCTCTAAGGTCAGACACTACAGGCAACACCTATGGGTTGGACACTGGTTGGGCACTTAAGGTTGGATAATGGTTGTTGCCCAGCTACGCAACCCAAGAGGGGGGGGGGTGAATTGGGTTTCTAAAAATTTTAAGCTTAACTAATGACTTATGAGAAATGTTTGACAAGGCTAAATAGATAGAGTGATTAGAATTAATTCAAGGCTAATAGCAAGAGCAAGAATGCAAAAAAATAATGAAGAGATAAAGAAGAGCAATTAGACACACACCAAACACAAGGATTTATAGTGGTTCGGTGCCAACCTTGCACCTACATCCACTCTCCAAGCTCCTACTTGGAAATTTCAATCCACTAATCTTGTATTCAACCCGAATACAAACGTCGAAAACTCTGACTCTAGCTATCTCAAGCTAGACCACTTATTTTTCGGGTACAAGCCAACCAAATACACTCTGATTCTAGGTTCGGATCAACCTTCCCTTATTTTGGAACCCCTCCAAAACAAAAACAATCACTCAAACTTGGTATAACAATTTATAGCATAAATAAGTACAAAGAGAAGCTCCTTCAATGAGCGAATATAACTTTAAATACACTTTACTCAAGAGAAGAAGACCCTTTTGGATTTTCTCAAGGTGGTTGGAGACTTGAATGTGCACTTGAGGAGTTGGTGAGCTTGGATTAAAGGCTTCTTCAAGGCTTTGAATGAGCTCTTGCTTAGGGCAGAAAAGTTGGCTTGAAAAACTCTTTTTCAAAATCTCTCTACTTGAATGCTCTCTTGATTCCCACCTTTTTATTTCTTTTATAGCTTTAAGAAATAGAGGAAATCATTCTAGACTGGAAAAAGAGCCGTTAGACTGCATTAAATGAGCATTAAAAGTAATTAAAATGGGTTAAAAACTAGCCGTTGTGCAAAAATTCCATCACAGGGGTCGACTCATGAGTTGACTCATGCCTGGGGGTCGACTCATGGGTCGACCTCTGTGGAAAAATGACACAGAAGGGAACGGGATCCATGGTTCTGTAAAACTGGCAAAAAGACCCGCAGAGGTCGACTCATGAGTCGACTCATGCCTTGGGGGTCGACTCATGGGTCGACTCACAGGCAATGCCAAGTCTGTGCCAGCCAGAAAATTTGGCGTGCCGTCAACTCATGTGCCATGAGTCGACTCATGGGTCGACTCATGATTTTCAATCATGCATATCTTTCAAAATACAAGTCCAAAATCAATAAAATTTTCACCATT